>NW_020525570.1:0-300000 GCF_003368295.1 Carassius auratus | reverse complement strand
GACAGGTGTCACTCTCTTATTCTACAACAGCATGTAATATATTTTTAAATCAAAATATTACAGTATATTTAAGACAGATATTTCAAATTTGTTCTGAATGTAATGAATGTGTGGATTTGTAGAAGACATACCTGAGAGCTATGATGATGTCATGACGAGACACAACTCTGATATCAAAAAAGGTGTTTACGATTTTATCAAATTTAAAAAAAATATTACTCTGAAATCAAGATCATTACAGATAACATTTTAAATAAGGTTTTTTTTTTTGCTTACATATTTAATTTTGGCTGATATTTTCATTTGTAGTGGACACACCTGAGCATTATGATGATGTCATCATTAATAGACCAAACTCTTGAGGGGTAACAGGTGAGATGCACAGAAATACATTTTTATCACAATTTGCATGTTTAGATGAGTATTAGACATTTGTTCAAGTCACTTAAAGGAAAAAGGATTCCTGAAATGATATGACATGTTTTTCTGTCATTCTTGATCAAAGAGAGTTCAGGGGCCTGTTCTTCGTACGTCGCTAACTCAGTTAGCTGGATTTGAATGTTGGCGATTTGCCGTGATCTTGGATCGTTTGGTTCTTCGAAGCTCATCCCGGAGCTGCTGTCATAGCAACAGGTCCATTAGCTTAAACCTGCTCGGGAGCAGGCTTATTTCATGTAAACAGGATTAGATCGCTCCTTTTCAACCAGAACTGATACTCAAAATATGTCTGCTACCACCGCTACATTATTACAAGAGTATCGTACTGATCCAGGGACAATAATTTAAAATAATAATCATTTAAAAAAATATTTAAAAATAATATAAAAATGCTGTGTAGTCCATAACAGCCTACTATAGACACAGCCAGTTTTACTCACTGAAATATTTATTTGTCATAAAATTATTACTTCATAAAGTTAGAGTCTTACACACATGCTATGCAGATAATAGAGTCGTGCATTATTTTGAGTGATGACTGCTATTATAAGAGTGCATGGCTTGATGGAGCACAGGAGATGCAGATAACATGATATTGACCCTTAAGAAACTTTCATTAATGCTGTCACGTAAAAAATCTGTCCAAATATAAAATGAAATGAATAGATAATTTCTACATTGAAATAAAAATGTAAAGACTGCACAACTATTATAAATTGCGAATCTAAATAATTGGGAATCATGAAAAAAATCTAATAAAATAAAAACATGTATCTATTATCTGTTTCATGCAATACAGTATGTCGTGCCTTGTGTTACTAAATATATATATATATATATATATATATATATATATATATATATATATATATATAAATAATATTTGACCTTCGATCGTCTCAGTAAAGATGAGCTTTCAGGAGACAGAGACACGGAGCGGCATCATCTTCCTCCTCCGCTTGTCCTTCAAGGCAGCTTGAAGTAAGCTTGTGTTACTGAAGTAACACTGAACCGTAAAAACTGCGAACCATAAGCGGAATCTGTGGTAATGAATTTAGAATCCACGATTAGCGAAAACGAATCTTTGAAAAACATTAACAAAGAATAAAGCATATTTGAAGAGCATGTTAAATTTGTGCGACTGAATTCACTTTTTTCATTTTCATTGTGTTTTTCTTCTTGTGTAATGGCATATTTTTGATAGTTTCTGAAAAAGTTACGTTCAGTTTTATAAAGTTTCGTTCATTATTATTGAAACAAATGTAATTCCATAGAGAAGCACCTTTACTGTAGGCATCAAATTTGTCATCTCTTTTTTTACTGCCACCCACAGGAATAGATCGGTATTACAGTATTAAACATATAAAAGTGTAGCTGCAAACTTGGCTCTTGTATGATGAACTGTGCATGACCATAGATTTGATTTATTTTATTTTATTTTATTTTAACAAAATGCCCTACTAAAATACTATATGTATTAATATATGCTGTGAATTGACAAGCATTGCTAAAATATACTTATGAATAACAGTAGCTAAAACAATTCTTCAAAAAGTACATTTGATTTTATATTTTATGATCTTATTTGTTGTGAGCATTAGTATTTCTATATCGGTAAATGCTGGGCTTTGATGCTGTTAATAAACTGGAATGTTTCCTGTCACTGAAATCAGTTTCCTGTATGTTTGACTGTCACCCCTCTATCTTGTGTGTTTCTCCCCAGTTAAGTGTCTCTGTCAGATGGAGGAGGAGTCCTGTTCATCAATGCCGACGTACTTTTAATAAATATGGTGAAAATCATAAATACGCCTTCTGATTAGTCAGTGAAGCTTTTTGATGATTTCCTCTCTTCTGTCTAATAAGGTAAAAGTGTTTGTGATTGGCTTGTTGTTTGGTGGTTGTGAAGCCTTCTGTCTCTCTTGAACATTTCGGTTCAGAGTTTATCAAACAAAGTGCATGATCAGTAAATATGGAGAACTGTCTAACTCTCATTTTTTTGTCTTCTGTGATCAAACTCTCCTCAGCTGGTACGTACACTCAGGATCATTATGAGTTAGTAATGTTATAGTGATTGACTGTTTGTGTTTGTGATGTGAATTGGTCATAATATAATTTATAGTTCCCCTTTTGTATGTGTAGTTTTTGCATTAATATAAAAGTGAATTTCTTTCTCTCTCTCTCTCTCTCATTGTCATTTTCTCTGTTCCTCTCTCTTTGCTGACTTTTCTCTGTTGTTTGTCTTCTCTCAATCATATTTTATATACATCATTCTGTATCTTGTCTGCAGGAAACGTGAGGCTGGTGAATGGTAATGATTCTTGTGCTGGTAGGGTGGAGGTTTATTATAATGGAGAATGGGGAACCGTGTGTCATGATTATTGGGGTTTGGCAAACACTGCAGTGGTGTGTAGAGAGCTGGGCTGTGACGAAACTTCAAACACAATGCGTTCTGCTCACTTTGGACCAGGATCAGGAAAAATCTGGATGGATGATGTGATATGTAGTGGATCTGAGTCTTCAATATTTGATTGTTCAAAAACAAAAATGGGTGACCATAACTGTGGACATAGGGAAGATGTTGGTATTATCTGCTCAGGTAGGATGATTTTATCATTACCTTTCATTAAGAAATAAATACATTATTGACTATAATAAAACCAAGCATTTACTAAGTAAGTTATCTAAATCAGAACTTAAACCATTAGGAGAGTCAAAGGAGTAATGTAATACAGTGTGAGTTTAGAAATCATTTAGAAATTAACCATTTAGAATAGGAACCCTGTATGATCTGAGGTGAAAGCAGAAGTTATAAGTCTCTGTGTAAAAATCTATAGGATCTACAGTGCATGAAAAAAAATGATGGTTTATGATTTGAATTGTGGTCAGGTCAATGTTTAATTGCAGTACATTACCTGAAACTCTCATATATAATATTTACTCTAAATGTTATACTTTTATTATATGTTAAGAACAGACCCTAATTTGAATAGACTTGTGGACTGCTCCATGTACAGGACAATGGTGACACCAGAATAGAAAAATTAAATGATTCTGCTTAGCTAAAAATACAGAATTATGTTTCAGGTAAATACACATATTCTTACACTCTGTCCCCAACTGCATTTTGTTAAATTATGCATTTTATTTTACATTTATTCATAAATAATAATAATTAATGAATAATAATGAATAAATAATAAACATGACAGCTCAAATGTGTGAACTTTTGGGTTTACCATATTTAATGTGCCATTAATTTATTTGATGCTAAATTAAATGTCTGAAGTTAAAACACTCCTCTCCTAGTACAGTGTATATACGCTTTTTTTATTTTGGGGAATTTTTTTAATGTTATATTATGATTGTAAACAGTTTGTTTCGACTAACATTTCAGGCATCAGGCTTGTTGGAGGTTCTCGCTGCTCTGGGAGGTTAGAGGTGCCTCATGGGAACACATGGTACACAGTGTGTGCCGCTGTCTTTGACCAGCAGGATGCAGAGGTTGTGTGTAGAGAGCTGGACTGTGGGGCTCCTGTACAGGTGCTGGGAGCAGCTGCTTTTGACAAAGGAGACGCTCAGATGTGGACACAAGAGATTCAGTGCAGTGGAGATGAGTATCAGTTTGCTCTTTGTCCAGCTTCACCTTCACAATTTTGTTCCCATGAGAACGGTGTGAGTGTAGTATGTGCTGGTAGGTAAATGACATATGAACTATGAGTACTGACAAAATTCTTGAGTAATATGGTAAAAAAAATAAAACAACTTACTTGATCTTTCTTGTGTTCTTTTACCTTCAGAAACAGTGAGATTGGTAGGTGCTAACAGTGGCTGTGCTGGTCGAGTGGAGGTTCTTCATGATGGTCAGTGGGGAACAGTGTGTGATGTTGGCTGGGATTTGCCTGATGCTGCAGTGGTGTGTAAAGAACTTGGCTGTGGAGAGGCTTTAACTGCACCAAAGGGTGCTTACTTTGGTGAAGGATCAGGAGAGATTTGGATTTCTAATTTACTTTGTACTGGATCAGAGTTGACGCTGACAAACTGTAGATTCATTGGATGGGGAATAGAAGCTAATCATACTGCAGATGCTGGAGTCATCTGCTCTGGTAAGATCATCTAGACTTATTTCATAATTTTCTCCCACAGAATTCCAGGATGGATACAGATTTTTGCTCCACATTCAGTGTTATGTCAGGTGCCTGTGAGGAGCGAAGTATTAATTATTATATGACATGTTGAATGATGATATGAAGCAGAAAAAAAGCATTTTGTGGACAACATGTATTTTTTGTTCCAGACGATTCCTTTTCTGAATCAAAAATACATAGTATCTCATTCAAAGATTGAGCATTTCACAGACAAAATGATAAACTGGTTGCATTTTGTTCCCTTTTTTTTTTTTTTTTTTGATATTCATTAAATGAAAACATATTCACTCTTATGTGCAAAAAAATGCAAGAATTGTATGTGAATTTTATGCACACACACACACACACACACACACAAACTGCTGACAGTTGATGAAAGGTGTCTGGTTTAGCTTTATACAGTAATATTAGGACAAGAATTAGCAAATATCATAGAATTTGTACATTTTTTATTTAAGGAGTCCGGCTGGTTGGAGGATCTCGCTGTTCTGGCAGAGTAGAAGTGCCTCATGATCAGACGTGGATGTCAGTGTGTGACGCTGTCTTTGACCAGCAGGATGCAGAGGTTGTGTGTAGAGAGCTGGACTGTGGGGCTCCTGTACAGGTGCTGGGAGCAGCTGCTTTTGACAAAGGAGATGCTCAGATGTGGACACAAGAGATCCAGTGCAGAGGAAATGAATCCTATATATCTTTGTGTCCAACATCATCTTCTCTCAAACCAAATTGCACGCATGAGAATGCCATTGGACTGTTATGTTCTGGTAATAAAGCAGTAGTTACTTATTGAGAGAATCACAAACTAGTTTTTTAAAACACATTTCTTGCTTTTTTCATACTGTTAAACTAAACTCTCTGTTCTTTGTCCAGGTTACACTGATCTCAGAATGGTAAACGGTCCTGACGTCTGTTCTGGTCGAATCGAACGTCAGTACTCCAGTAAATGGGGCACAGTGTGTGATGCATGCTGGGATATGAGAGCTGCCAGTGTCCTCTGTAGACAGCTGAATTGTGGGATTGCTGTGACTGTCGTGGGATCAGACTGGTTTGGAGAGGGAAGTGGTGAAATCTGGGCTGATGTGTTTGATTGTGTCGGGAATGAAAGAAAACTCTCAGAATGTTCCATCTCTTCATGGAGTCGAGCTGAATGTTCTCATAGACGAGATGTTGGAGTCATCTGCTCTAGTGAGTCCATTCATGCCGTGATGAAGTCATGGGTTTCAGACTAAAATTACATCTAAGTATATTTTAGATAAATACTGAATGATAAATAAATACTCTCTTCAGATTCTTCTCTGGCTCTTCATGACGGTCTGGTGCGGTTGTCTGGAGAGAGACAGTGTGAGGGGGAGGTGGAAGTTTTCATCCATCAGGTCTGGAGGAGAGTTCTGCTGGACTCCTGGAGTCTCTCTGAATCCTCTGTGGTCTGCAGACAGCTGGGCTGTGGCTCTGTGCTGAACTTCTACAGCTCCTCTTCATCCAGTCCTGAACACAGTCATGAGTGTGTGACGGGCTTCCAGTGCTCTGGGAGTGAAGCTCATCTGGGGAACTGCAGCTCTCCACAAACTCTCAACTGCAGCTCCACACAACAGCTGTCAATCACCTGCCTTGGTGAGAAGAACAACATCTGGACTGATTCTTCAGTTGTTTGTGATCAATAATGTGTTTTTCTGTCTCTGAATATCAGGTCAGGGGTCCATCAGGCTGGTGGGTTCTGGGGGAGACTGTGCAGGGAGGCTGGAGGTTTTTCACAGCGGCTCATGGGGAACAGTGTGTGATGACTCCTGGGATATTAAAGATGCTCATGTGGTGTGCAGACAACTGCAGTGTGGAGTGGCCCTCAGTAACCAGCCGGTACCAGCCTGGTTTGGTCCTGGTTCTGGACACATATGGATGGATGAGGTGGAGTGTGAGGGGAATGAGACGTCCCTGTGGAGCTGCTCTTCTCCAGGCTGGGGAAAACATGACTGTCAACACAAGGAGGATGTAGGAGTCGTGTGCTCAGGTAAACAGTACAGTAGAGGAAATATTTATCAAAGATAAACTTCTTTTTTCAGAAAATATACCATGTAATCATTAAACTCCATGGTAAACAGAAACCAAAGGGGTCTGAAGGGGTTTGTTTTGAGTTAATAACTGACTTTACATTTCATGATTACTTACCAAAATATTTCAACACAAAATATTGATTTGAGAATAAATTACTTTATAATTTTAAATATAATGTCTTCCTAAGAGAAAATTAGCTCACTACAGAAATACAAAACACTCATATGGTTGCAGTGATATTACTATATTAATACAGAATTTCTAGGTATTTTAATAACAAGTTATGGAGCTATTTTTAATGTTTTTCTTATCTGTTTTTATGCAATCAGTGCTTGCAGCATGCATGAGCCTCATATTAAATCACTGTTTTGGAAAATATTTTCGCTTTATCACAACCTACATTTTAATTGTTTAAATACACATCCTTTTCTCTCCAGAGTTTAAAGAGATCAGGTTAAGTAAGGGCTGTGAAGGGAATCTGGAGGTTTTCTACAATGGATCCTGGGGTAATGTGTGCTGGAACCAGATGGACAGAGACACAGTGAGTCTGATCTGTCAAGAGCTGAACTGTGGAAGATCTGGTGTTTTGTCTGAGTCTGCAGCAAGAGTGGAATCAGCTCCTAACTGGCTGGATAAAGTTACATGTCGACCATATGATTTAACTTTATGGCAATGTCCATCTTCACCCTGGGGACAGAATTACTGTGGTGAAGATGAAGTCGCCAAAATCACCTGTTCAGGTTGGATGATATTTAAATCATTTAATATGGTCTCAGTAAAAATCCTTCTGGGTGATTCTATAATTGCAGGTACATTTGGTGTCCATAGTCATTATTTTTTGTTTCACCTGCACTTATAAAATCACCCATTTATGTCTAATGGGGTAAGTAAACGAAATGTTTCTGAGAGCTAAAGTGAGCTGATGATTTGTAAGTTGTACGTGTAAAATGTGTGATATGTCAGATGTCTCATCCTAATATTCTATTCACTTTTCTTTTTTTTATCATGTTATAATTTCAGAGGAGGAAACTAGTGATTCGCCTCAGAGTCGTCAGACATGTTTTACCTCACCGTCTCCTTACCAGAGACAGTGTGCAAGTAAGTTTATTCACAACAAATCTATTGAATGTTTGTTAATGTAAGCTTATATTTTCCTAGCAAATTACTGTTAAATTATAAATATATGCATTTTTAAAATAGGAATTATTTCCCTCAGAAAATAATCAGTTTTAAAAGCCTCTAGCTTCGTTATTAGTATGTGTTTTGTTGTAAATGTTGTGCTGAAGCTGGTCTGTTCTGGTTGATGTGTGTGTTTTAGATCATGTTCCTCTCAGACTGAGTGGAGGGGACGGCCGGTGCTCTGGGAGGCTGGAGGTGTATCATAACGCTGTGTGGGGCTCAGTCTGTGATGATCACTGGGACATCAGCGATGCTCAGGTGGTCTGCAGGCAGCTGGGTTGTGGAGCAGCACTGAGGCCTGATGGGAATTCAGTCTTTGGTGCTGGTGAAGGTGTTGTGTGGATGAACAAAGTCGAGTGCAGAGGGAATGAGATTCACCTGTGGGACTGTCCTCTCTCCCTGAATAACCACACTGACTGCTCACGCAAAGAGCGCGCTGGACTCACCTGTGCAGGTCACGACAAACACTGAGGAATAATATTAATTTTAGATCATTTTATGTATTCCCAATTGTTAATGTGTTTGTGTCTGTTTTCACAGACTTGTCAGATTTGTCAGTGTCCACTACTCCTGCCACAACATCATCAGCTTCACCTCCACCTCCAGTTTCTCCTTCAGTGCGCTCAACATCAGTCGCTCCTCCACAAACTCCTCCACCAGTGTTTCTCCCAGTGCTTGTGATTGTTCTGGGAGTTGTGCTCTTACTGCTCTTAGTGCCACTGCTTATACTGATTCAGCAGAACAGAGTGATGAGGAGAGGTAGGAGAGATCCAGAGACTGTCATATTGTGTCTTATTCAGTGTGTGATCAGTCATGTGTTGTGAACTGACAGCAGGTTTGTCTGTCTACACTCACAGCTCTCTCTAAGAGGAGACACAGGACGATGTCTGAGACCGTTTATGAGGAGATTCAGCACAGACACAATCACTTCACTCAGAGGGGTGAGACATGAGCCATCAATCTCATTTAATACCATTAATAAGAGTCTGTCAGACAGTAGATGTTCATCTATTATTAGTCCTGTTAAACCTCCTGCTTCAAACCACAGAATTCCTGACAGAAAACCACAGAGCTGCAGGTGCATGTTTGTGTGTGTGTGTGTCAGACTGCGTCTCTTCCTGAGTGTATTTCTGGATGGCAGTGATGAATGGGTTCATGTGAGGATACGTGTGTGTGTGTGTGTTTGGTAATTGGCCCAACAAACCATTCTGTCTCTAATGTTTTTAAAATGCAAGTAATTGACATTTTTGTTGTGTTGTCACTAACACAATGTCTGTTTGTAATGATGAACATGTTTCTGTTCTGCTCTTCTTTAACAGGGAGTCTCATCTCTGAAGAACTGCATTCTGGGTATGAAGATGCTGATGAGCTTCTCTCAGGTTAGAGAGCTGAAATATATTCAAATTAATACCTAAAAATAAAATTTTGATGTTCAAACTAAATGTAATTCACACTCAAAATCACACAAATATAATTCTTCTAGTAAATGAAATGTCACCAGTGACTCAACTGTTCATAATACTAAAACATTTATCTTATTAGAAATAGTGTTCAACACTGCATATTATGATGTCAACAATGGCAGGTCTCAAGACCTGCAAGAGAATATATTTCATTTTGTTTAAAAAAAAAAATCCAATATGCCCAAATATACCACAGAGATGAAGCAAATCACACCGGGATACTATGATGATGTCATCACTGATGGACTCAAAACAGATCGTGAGACAGGTATCACTCTGTTATTCTGTAATTAGATTAAATATTTAAAATGCATAAAGCAGGCATGTCCAGTCCTGCTCCTGGAGGGCCAAGAGTTTAGCTTCATCCATCTCTAACACACTTGTCTGGATGTTTCTATTGAGTGCTTCTCAGGTGCATCCTTTGTGTCCTTCAGTTGCCTACAATCCTTTGCACAGATTCCAATTCACGACAAATTAGTTAAATGAAAAAGATGCCTTCACCTCAAAAAAAAAATAAAAAAATAAAAAGGTGAAGGCATTATATTTTTATTTGTTTAGTTGTAAAAGAATCACATAATGCTAAACTATGTGTAGTGTAAACCAGTGAGAGACCAGAGACCACAGACGGTCATTACCTGTACTGAATTAAAAGAAAGTTAATAAAAAAAATTGTTCAGTATAAAGTATTATTCCAATTATAATTCTAGTAGTATTTTTATCTGTGACAGAAACATTTATCATATAGCCATGTGCACTTAGACCATATCATTCTAGCCTTGAATCCTCAGAAGGACTTGACTAGGAAGGATTTGTCCTCACTAGGATGTGTATTTCATTTGAGAAGCACTTAGTGAATCTGAAGACCTTGATTACTTTGGTTCAGGACAGGTGTGTTTAATTAGGGTTGGAACTAAACTCTGCAGGACAGTGGCCCTTCAGAAACAGGTTTGGACATCTCTGATATAATATATTTCTCTCTCTCTTAGTGCTGATATGATGATGTGACATTTGTTCTGTTTATATCTTTATGTATGTGTAGTGGACACACTAGATCGTTATGATGATGTCATCATTATTGGACAGAACTTTCAAGGTGTAACTAGTGAGTTACTCTTATATAAGTATTTATGATATATTGAACATGCATTTCTACATTTTACATTTACATTTATTCATTTAGCAGACACTTTTATCCAAAGCGACTTACAAATGGACAGTGGAAGCAATCAAAAACAACAAAAAGCAATGATATATAAGTGCTATTATATATAATATATATAATATATACAAGTATATACAAGTTCTATTATTCAACCATTAATGAATCATCATGGCTTTATCAGGTTTAATCTAATAGTCTCAGTATACATTACAATGTGGGGTTTTATTTCTAATGTGTATCAGAGGGAGATCAGGAGGAGTATGATGATGTGAAGAACAGCAATGAAGATGAAAGAAACCTGTTAGGTATTTTTTTATGTCAGATTTTTATATAATCTATTTTTAATCGTAATGTCGCTCATTTAAACCCTATTTAAACTAAATTGTGATTATAAAAATGAATGTTAATTTGCTTGTTTTTTTTTTAAACAGACTATGATGATGTGGGGGAGGAGTCAAATAAAGGAGGGGCCATATGACTCAATGGCCACACCCTCTGCCTCTGTTTATGAAATCA
This sequence comes from Carassius auratus, assembly GCF_003368295.1. Classification (NCBI taxonomy): domain Eukaryota; kingdom Metazoa; phylum Chordata; class Actinopteri; order Cypriniformes; family Cyprinidae; genus Carassius; species Carassius auratus. Next base: position 289,051 of record NW_020525570.1, on the reverse strand, counting down.
TATTACAGTTACTGGAGCTGCTGGGAGCTTCTTATATTGCTACTAATGCATCAGTGCCTTATGTTTTTGTTTTTTTAAATATTTTTGTATGAAAAGTAAGATGCTTTGCAAAATTCAGTGTCAAAAAATTTTAATATTTGTATTTTAGCATTTGGTCTTTTATTACCATTTTAATATCAATGCTTTTCACCTAATAAACAAAATATATAATTCCAACATCATGTCACAAAAATACTTTTAAAAGAGTGGTTAGAGAAAAGAAGAAATGAATGGGGTTGTAATTTGGCATAATATTTGTAATTTGCCTTTTTATGAAAAGGACATTACCAGCACTACCAAAACATTTTAAGATATTCTTTTTAAGAATTTTTAAGAAAATTAATTCCTTATCAAATATTCAACTTATGATGTTTGCAAATATTACAAAATTACATCAACTATCCTTTTTGGAACAGCCTGACTGCGACCTGTTAAACAGACACATCCTTCTTTCTCTTTTACACGTTGCTATTGGTTAAAAATTATGTCATGCCCTTTAAGTAAAATGACCAATCCGTCACAAAAGGCATTTCAGTTCTCATCTATTATTGGGCAGATTTGTCTGTCAATCACATTGTCTAACAGCACAGCATCGTTTTGAGTGACTAAATTTGTTAATTTGAATCAAAGTGGATTAAAAGTGGATACACAGTTTTTTTCAGTTGTGTGTTTACTTTAGAAAGTTATTAGGCCTGTAACACTCTCCACCAGTGGTCTTTTACATTGCATCTTTGTTTAAAATTGACGTGATGCCCCCTTTTACATATTAACAAGCGTGAAACCACATTTTATTATTCGACTGACTCCATATCTTACAGAGCTGTGTTGTTGGAGGAGAACCGCAGGTGACAACCAGTTATTTATGTGGTGTTTCTGTTGCTGTGTCCGAAACCGCTCCCTATCCATAGTACACTATATGGGGTGTTAGCCATTTTGTAGTGCTGTCCGAATTCTGAGTGAACTACTTCATTCCCTACATTTGTCCACTACTTTTTACCCACAATTCATTCTGATTTCGAGTGTACAACCCAGGGGGGCAGGGTTTCATATTTTTTTGAAGCACCCCTGGCCGCCGCCATTGGCTAGCGGACCCCCACCTGCTGTTAGCATTCCATTGACTCCCATTCATTTTGGCGTCACTTTGACAGCGAATAACTTTACATTTGAGGCGTTTAAAGACTCCATTTGTCCATTAATTATTTCTAAAGAAACACAAAAATGTATAAAAGGCTCCATTACCTTGTACCTTACGTTATGGTCCCGTGGAAGCAGTTTTTGTAAAAAAATAGGCTAACGATTGCGTCATAATCAGCGACTCTCTGTCGCACATGTAGAGAAATTACCGTATGGACAGGAGGAAAAGCTCGCAGGCAATCTTTTACTGTCTTTGAGGCTATCGGGGGAACGTGGAAGCATAAAGGCCCATCGATCATCCGCTGCCTCGGTTCAACAAATTTGAACAAAGTTTGAGTGATATTGTTATTGATATGTCATATCTTAGGGATTTAAGTGTTCTTTTTTGTATTAAAATTTCTATGTCTTTGTGAGATTTTGTTGTTTTGTTTTTTGACCTTGTTAATAGCAAAAAAAACTTTTTTGACAAATTTTTTGGTGTATTTCAATAAGACATTACACAAACCTCAAAAGTCTGATCTTACTTTTTAATGCACAACTGCTGCAGTGACAATCGAAGACATCCTAAATATAAGCCGTAAATGACCAGCAGTGATTTCACAGCCCTCAGCATCTTTACAGAAAGTATTGCAGTTTTGTGAGTGGATAATGCTTAAAAATGCATTTACTTTGGATGCATTATAGAGTAACTTAGAAAGAAGTGTTGAGTTATATATGTAAATCAACAAACTGTAACATGTTTAAAAGTAATATTTCTAATCTATAAACCATAAAAATCCATTTAAAATAACTTCAATATATTATGACTTTATAATGCTTAACAGCAGACCATTAGATCCCCAGCAGATCATGTTTTATCCATCAATATAAAACAAGCACAGTTGCCTGTTATGTCACAGTAATTTCCACTTCATCAATCGCTCATTTTGTGTCTTGATGTTAATAACTCATTACTGTTTTGCTGAGTGAACTTCAATGATTCAGTTCTATGATTTACTGAACAATAAAGAACTGGATTCAGATTAATTCAGGAATTGCTAGTTCTGATTCTAAACAACAGACTGAAAATAAGACTTAATTCCTGAAGTATTGCCAGGGTAAATGTTGCTCTGGTCAGTATACTGTAGTTAAAGATTCATGAGTAAAACTGTTCTGGCACAGACAACTTTTCACTGGGGCTCGTGTCTCATTCACACGAGTGGAGAAGCACTATTTTACTGTAGGCATTAAATTTGTCATCTCTTTTTTTTACTGCCACCCACAGGAATAGATCGGTATTACAGTATTAAACATATAAAAGTGTAGCTGCAAACTTGGCTCTTGTATGATGAACTGTGCATGACCATAGATTTGATTTATTTTATTTTATTTTATTTTAACAAAATGCCCTACTAAAATACTATATGTATTAATATATGCTGTGAATTGACAAGCATTGCTAAAATATCCCTCTGAATAACAGTAGCTAAAACAATTCTTCAAAAAGTACATTTGATTTTATGTTTTATGATCTTATTTGTTGTGAGCATTAGTATTTCTATATCTGAGAATGCTGGGCTTTGATGCTGTTAATAAACTGGAATGTTTCCTGTCACTGAAATCAGTTTCCTGTATGTTTGACTGTCACCCCTCTATCTTGTGTGTTTCTCCCCAGTTAAGTGTCTCTGTCAGATGGAGGAGGAGTCCTGTTCATCAATGCTGACGTACTTTTAATAAATATGGTGAAAATCATAAATACGCCTTCTGATTAGTCAGTGAAGCTTTTTGATGATTTCCTCTCTCCTGTCTAATAAGGTAAAAGTGTTTGTGATTGGCTTGTTGTTTGGTGGTTGTGAAGCCTTCTGTCTCTCTTGAACATTTCGGTTCAGAGTTTATCAAACAAAGTGCATGATCAGTAAAGATGGAGAACTGTCTAACTCTCATTTTTTTGTCTTCTGTGATCAAACTCTCCACAGCTGGTATGTACACTCAGGATCATTATGTGTTAGTTATGTTATAGTGATTGACTGTTTGTGTTTGTGATTTGAATTGATCATATCATCATTTATAGTTCCCCTTTTGTATGTGTAGTATTTGCATTAATATAAAAGTGAATTTCTCTCTCTCTCATTTTCTCTGTTCCTCTCTCTTTTGCTGACTTTTCTCTGTTGTTTGTCTTCTCTCAATCATATTTTATATACATCATTCTGTATCTTGTCTGCAGGAAACGTGAGGCTGGTGGATGGTAATGATTCTTGTGCTGGTAGGGTGGAGGTTTATTATGATGGAGAATGGGGAACCGTGTGTCATGATTATTGGGGTTTGGCAAACACTGCAGTGGTGTGTAGAGAGCTGGGCTGTGACGAAACTTCAAACACAATGCGTTCTGCTCACTTTGGACCAGGATCAGGAAAAATCTGGATGGATGATGTGAGATGTAGTGGATCTGAGTCCTCAGTATTCCATTGCTCAAAAAAAAAAATGGGTGACCATGACTGTGGACACGGGGAAGATGTTGGCATTATCTGCTCAGGTAGGATGATTTTATCATTACCTTTCATTAACTAATAAATACATTATTGATAATAAAAAAGCAAGCATTTACTAAGGAAGTTATCTAAATCAGAACTTAAACCATTAGGAGAGTCAAAGGAGTAATGTAATACAGTGTGAGTTTAGAAATCATTTAGAAATGAACCATTTAGAATAGGACCCCTGTATGATCTGAGGTGAAAGCAGAAGTTATAAGTCTCTGTGAAAAAATCTATAGGATCTACAGTGCATGAAAAAAAATGATGGTTTATGTTTTGAATTGTGGTCAGGTCAATGTTTAATTGCAGTACATTACCTGAAACTCTCATATATAATATTTACTCTAAATGTTATACTTTTATTATATGTTAAGAACAGACCCTAATTTGAATAGACTTGTGGACTGCTCCATGTACAGGACAATGGTGACACCAGAATAGAAAAATTAAATGATTCTGCTTAGCTAAAAATACAGAATTATGTTTCAGGTAAATACACATATTCTTACACTCTGTCCCCGACTACATTTAGTTAAATTATGCATTTTATTTTACATTTATTCATAAATAATAATAATAATTAATTAATAAATAAGAAAAATGAAAGCTCAAATGTGTGACCTTTTGGGTTCACCATATTTAATGTGCCATTACTTTATTTGATGCTAAATTAAATGTCTGAACTTTCATTTTCATACTGTGACATAATATATTGCTACACCTCTATTCAACAACAGTATTTTCTAAATAATTTAAAATAAGTTGTAGATTTCAAAAAAACTTTAATTTGAAGGCTGTTAAAGCACAGCGTCTCAACACTCCTCTCCTAGTACAGTATATACGCTTTTTAAATGTTATATTATGATTGTAAATAGTTTGTTTCGACTAACATTTCAGGCATCAGGCTTGTTGGAGGTTCTCGCTGCTCTGGGAGGTTAGAGGTGCCTCATGGGAACACATGGTACACAGTGTGTGCCGCTGTCTTTGACCAGCAGGATGCAGAGGTTGTGTGTAGAGAGCTGGACTGTGGGGCTCCTGTACAGGTGCTGGGAGCAGCTGCTTTTGACAAAGGAGACGCTCAGATGTGGACACAAGAGATTCAGTGCAGAGGAAATGAGTATCAGTTTGCTCTTTGTCCAGCTTCACCTTCACAATTTTGTTCCCATGAGAACGGTGTGAGTGTAGTATGTGCTGGTAGGTGAATGACGTATGAACTATGAGTACTGACAAAATTCTTGAGTAATATTGTAAAAAAAAAAAAAAAAAAAACTTGATCTTTCTTGTGTTCTTTTACCTTCAGAAACAGTGAGATTGGTAGGTGCTAACAGTGGCTGTGCTGGTCGAGTGGAGGTTCTTCATGATGGTCAGTGGGGAACAGTGTGTGATGTTGGCTGGGATTTGCCTGATGCTGCAGTGGTGTGTAAAGAACTTGGCTGTGGAGAGGCTTTAACTGCACCAAAGGGTGCTCACTTTGGTGAAGGATCAGGAAGAGTCTGGATTTCTGATTTACAGTGTACTGGATCAGAGTTTACATTGACAAACTGTGGATTATATGGATGGGGAATAGAAGCTAATCATACTGAAGATGCTGGAGTCATCTGCTCTGGTAAGATCATCTAGACTTATTTCATAATTTTCTCCCACAGAATTCCAGGATGGATACAGATTTTTGCTCCACCTTCAGTGTTATGTCAGGTGCCTGTGAGGAGCGAAGTATTAATTATTATATGACATGTTGAATGATGATATGAAGCAGAAAAAAAGCATTTTGTGGACAACATGTATTTTTTGTTCCAGACGATTCCTTTTCTGAATCAAAAATACATAGTATCTCATTCAAATTCTCATTCTCATACAAAATGACATACTGGTTGCATTTTGTTCACTTTTTTTTTTTTTTTTTTTTTTTTTGATATTCATTAAATGAAAACATATTCACTTTTATGTGCAAAAAAAATGCAAGAATTGTATGTGAATTTTATGCACACGCACACACACACAAACTGCTGACAGTTGATGAAAGGTGTCTGGTTTAGCTTTATACAGTAATATTAGGACAAGAATTAGCAAATATCATAGAATTTGTAAATTTTTTATTTAAGGAGTCCGGCTGGTTGGAGGATCTCGCTGTTCTGGCAGAGTAGAAGTGCCTCATGATCAGACGTGGATGTCAGTGTGTGACGCTGTCTTTGACCAGCAGGATGCAGAGGTTGTGTGTAGAGAGCTGGACTGTGGGGCTCCTGTACAGGTGCTGGGAGCAGCTGCTTTTCACAAAGGAGATGCTCAGATGTGGACACAAGAGATCCAGTGCAGAGGAAATGAATCCTATATATCTTTGTGTCCAACTTCATCTTCTCTCAAACAAAACTGCACCCATGAGAATGCTATTGGACTGTTATGTTCTGGTAATAAAGCAGTAGTTACTTATTGAGAGAATCACAAACTAGTTTTTTAAAACACATTTTTTGCTTTTTTCATACTGTTAAACTAAACTCTCTGTTCTTTGTCCAGGTTACACTGATCTCAGACTGGTCAATGGTCCTGATGTCTGTTCTGGTCGAATCGAACATCAGTACTTAAGTAAATGGGGCACAGTGTGTGATGCATGCTGGGATATGAGAGCTGCCAGTGTCCTCTGTAGACAGCTGAATTGTGGGATTGCTGTGTCTGTTGTGGGATCAGACTGGTTTGGAGAAGGAAGTGGTGAAATCTGGGCTGATGTGTTTGATTGTGTCGGGAATGAAACAAAACTCTCAGAATGTTCCATCTCTTCATGGAGTCGAGCTGAATGTTCTCATAGACGAGATGTTGGAGTCATCTGCTCTAGTGAGTCCATTCATGCCGTGATGAAGTCATGGGTTTCAGACTAAAACTACATCTAAGTTAATTTTAGATAAATACTGAATGATAAATAAATACTCTCTTCAGATTCCTCTCTGGCTCTTCATGACGGTCTGGTGCGGTTGTCTGGAGAGAGACAGTGTGAGGGGGAGGTGGAAGTTTTCATCCATCAGGTCTGGAGGAGAGTTCTGCTGGACTCCTGGAGTCTCTCTGAATCCTCTGTGGTCTGCAGACAGCTGGGCTGTGGCTCTGTGCTGAACTTCTCCAGCTCCTCTTCATCCAGTCCTGAACACAGTCATGAGTGTGTGACGGGCTTCCAGTGCTCTGGGAGTGAAGCTCATCTGGGGAACTGCAGCTCTCCACAAACTCTCAACTGCAGCTCCACACAACAGCTGTCAATCACCTGCCTTGGTGAGAAGAACAACATCTGGGCAGATTCTTCAGTTGTTCGTGATCAATAATTGTGTTTTTCTGTCTCTGAATAACAGATCAGGGGTCCATCAGGCTGGTGGGTTCTGGGGGAGACTGTGCAGGGAGGCTGGAGGTTTTTCACAATGGCTCATGGGGGACAGTGTGTGATGACTCCTGGGATATTAAAGATGCTCATGTGGTGTGCAGACAGCTGCAGTGTGGAGTGGCCCTCAGTAACCAGCAGGTACCAGCCTGGTTTGGTCCTGGTTCTGGACACATATGGCTGGATGAGGTGGAGTGTGAGGGGAATGAGACGTCCCTGTGGAGTTGTTCTTCTCCAGGCTGGGGAAAACATGACTGTCAACACAAGGAGGATGTAGGAGTCGTGTGCTCAGGTAAACTGTACACTAGAGGAAATATTTATCAAAGATAAACTTATTTTTTCAGAAAATATACCATGTAATCATTAAACTCCATGGTAAACAGAAACCAAAGGGGTCTGAAGGGGTTTGTTTTGAGTTAATAACTGACTTTACATTTCATGATTACTTACCAAAATATTTCAACACAAAATATTGATTTGAGAGTAAATTACTTTATAATTTTAAATATAATGTCTTCCTAAGAGAAAATTAGCTCACTACAGAAATACAAAACAATCATATGGTTGCAATGATATTACTATATTAATACAGAATTTCTAACAAGTTATGGAGCTATTTTTAATGTTTTGCTTATCTGTTTTTATGCAATCAGTCTTAAAATCAGTTTTATGCAAACCACTCTTTTGGTAAATATTTTAGCTTTATCACAACCTAAATTTTAATTTTTTTAATGCACATCCTTTTCTCTCTAGATTTTAAAGAGATCAGGTTAACTGAGGGCTGTGAAGGGAATCTGGAGGTTTTCTACAATGGATCCTGGGGTAATGTGTGCTGGAACAAGATGGACAGAGACACAGCGAGTCTGATCTGTCAAGAGCTGAACTGTGGAAGATCTGGTGTTTTGTCTGAATCTGCAGCAAGAGTGGAATCAGCTCCTAACTGGCTGGATAAAGTTACATGTCGACCATATGATTTAACTTTATGGCAATGTCCATCTTCACCCTGGGGACAGGTGAAGATGAAGTGGCCAAAATCACCTGTTCAGGTTGGATGATATTTAAATCATTTAATATGGTCTCAGTAAAAATCCTTCTGGGTGATTCTATAATTGCAGGTACATTTGGTGTCCATAGTCATTATTTTTTGTTTCACCTGCACTTATAAAATCACCCATTTATGTCTAATGGGGTAAGTAAACGAAATGTTTCTGAGAACTAAAGTGAGCTGATGATTTGTAAGTTGTAAGGGTAAAATGTGTGATATGTAAGATGTCTCATCCTAATATTCTATTCACTTTTCTTTTTTTTTATCATGTTATAATTTCAGAGGAGGAAACTAGTGATTCGCCTCAGAGTCGTCAGACATGTTTTACCTCACCATCTCCTTACCAGAGACAGTGTGCAAGTAAGTTTATTCACAACAAATCTATTGAATGTTTGTTTATGTAAGCCTATATTTTCCTAGCAAATTACTGTTAAATTATTAATATATGCATTTTTTAAATAGGAATTATTTCCCTCAGAAAATAATCAGTTTTAAAAGCCTCTAGCTTCATTATTAGTATGTGTTTTGTTGTAAATGTTGTGCTGAAGCTGGTCTGTTCTGGCTGATGTGTGTGTTTTAGATCATGTTCCTCTCAGACTGAGTGGAGGGGACGGCCGGTGCTCTGGGAGGCTGGAGGTGTATCATAACGCTGTGTGGGGCTCAGTCTGTGATGATCACTGGGACATCAGCGATGCTCAGGTGGTCTGCAGGCAGCTGGGTTGTGGAGCAGCACTGAGGGCTGATGGGAATTCAGTCTTTGGTGCTGGTGAAGGTGTTGTGTGGATGAACAAAGTCGAGTGCAGAGGGAATGAGATTCACCTGTGGGACTGTCCTCTCTCCCTGAATAACCACACTGACTGCTCCCGCAAGAAGCTTGTTAGACTCACCTGTGCAGGTCACGACAAAACACTGAGGAATAATATTAATTTTAGATCATTTTATGTATTCCCAATTGTTAATGTGTTTGTGTCTGTTTTCACAGACTTGTCAGATTTGTCAGTGTCCACTACTCCTGCCACAACATCATCAGCTTCACCTCCACCTCCAGTTTCTCCTTCAGTGCACTCAACATCAGTCTCTCCTTCACAAACTCCTCCACCAGTGTCTCTCTCAGTGCTTGTGATTGTTCTGGGAGTTGTGCTCTTACTGCTCTTAGTGCCACTGCTTATACTGATTCAGCAGAACAGAGTGATGAGGAGAGGTAGGAGAGATCTAGAGACTGTCATATTGTGTCTTATTCAGTGTGTGATCAGTCATGTGTTGTGAACTGACAGCAGGTTTGTCTGTCTACATTCACAGCTCTCTCTAAGATGAGACACAGGATGAAGACTGAGGCCGTTTATGAGGAGATTCAGCACAGACACAATCACTTCACTCAGAGGGGTGAGACATGAGCCATCAATCTCATTTAATACCATTTATAAGAGTCTGTCAGACAGTAGATGTTCATCTATTATTAGTCCTGTTAAACCTCCTGCTACAAACCACAGAATTCCTGACAGAAAACCACAGAGCTGCAGGTGCATGTTTGTGTGTGTGTGTCAGACTGCGTCTCTTCCTGAGTGTATTTCTGGATGGCAGTGATGAATGGGTTCATGTGAGGATACGTGTGTGTGTGTGTGTGTGTTTGTTTGGTAACAAAACATTCTGGCTCTTTTTTTAAAATGCAAGTAATTGACATTTTTGTTGTGTTGTCACTAACACAATGTCTGTTTGTAATGATTAACATGTTTCTGACTGTTCTGCTCTTCTTTAACAGGGAGTCTCATCTCTGAAGAACGGCATTCTGGGTATGAAGATGCTGATGAGCTTCTCTCAGGTTAGAAAACTAAAATATATACAAATTTATACCTAAAAACTAAATGTAATCCACACTCAAAATCACACAAATATAATTCTTCTAGTAAATGAAATGTCACCAGTGACTCAACTGTTCATAATACTAAAACATTTATCTTATTAGAAATAGTGTTCAACACTGCATATTATGATGTCAACAATGGCAGGTCTCAAGACCTGCAAGAGAATATATTTCATTTTGTTTAAAAAAAAAAAATCCAATATGCCCAAATTTACCACATGTGCTGATGCAGAAGAGATGAAGCAAATCACACCGGGATACTATGATGATGTCATCACTGATGGACTCAAAACAGATCGTGAGACAGGTATCACTCTGTTATTCTGTAATTAGATTAAATATTTAAAATACATAAAGCAGGGATGTCCAGTCCTGCTCCTGGAGGGCCAAGAGTTTAGCTTCATCCATCTCTAACACACTTGTCTGGATGTTTCTATTGAGTGCTTCTCAGGTGCATCCTTTGTGTCCTTCAGTTGCCTACAATCCTTTGCACAGATTCCAATTCACGACAAATTAGTTAAATGAAAAAGATGCCTTCACCTCAAAAAAAAAATAAAAAAATAAAAAGGTGAAGGCATTATATTTTTATTTGTTTAGTTGTAAAAGAATCACATAATGCTAAACTATGTGTAGTGTAAACCAGTGAGAGACCAGAGACCACAGACGGTCATTACCTGTACTGAATTAAAAGAAAGTTAATAAAAAAAATTGTTCAGTATAAAGTATTATTCCAATTATAATTCTAGTAGTATTTTTATCTGTGACAGAAACATTTATCATATAGCCATGTGCACTTAGACCATATCATTCTAGCCTTGAATCCTCAGAAGGACTTGACTAGGAAGGATTTGTCCTCACTAGGATGTGTATTTCATTTGAGAAGCACTTAGTGAATCTGAAGACCTTGATTACTTTGGTTCAGGACAGGTGTGTTTAATTAGGGTTGGAACTAAACTCTGCAGGACAGTGGCCCTTCAGAAACAGGTTTGGACATCTCTGATATAATATATTTCTCTCTCTCTTAGTGCTGATATGATGATGTGACATTTGTTCTGTTTATATCTTCATGTATGTGAAGTGGACACACTAGATCGTTATGATGATGTCATCATTATTGGACAGAACTTTCAAGGTGTAACTAGTGAGTTACTCTTATATAAGTATTTATGATATATTGAACATGCATTTCTACATTTTACATTTACATTTATTCATTTAGCAGACACTTTTATCCAAAGCGACTTACAAATGGACAGTGGAAGCAATCAAAAACAACAAAAAGCAATGATATATAAGTGCTATTATATATAATATATATAATATATACAAGTATATACAAGTTCTATTATTCAACCATTAATGAATCATCATGGCTTTATCAGGTTTAATCTAATAGTCTCAGTATACATTACAATGTGGGGTTTTATTTCTAATGTGTATCAGAGGGAGATCAGGAGGAGTATGATGATGTGAAGAACAGCAATGAAGATGAAAGAAACCTGTTAGGTATTTTTTTATGTCAGATTTTTATATAATCTATTTTTAATCGTAATGTCGCTCATTTAAACCCTATTTAAACTAAATTGTGATTATAAAAATGAATGTTAATTTGCTTGTTTTTTTTTTAAACAGACTATGATGATGTGGGGGAGGAGTCAAATAAAGGAGGGGCCATATGACTCAATGGCCACACCCTCTGCCTCTGTTTATGAAATCATATTACAGTTACTGGAGCTGCTGGGAGCTTCTTATATTGCTACTAATGCATCAGTGCCTTATGTTTTTGTTATTTTAAATATTTTTGTATGAAAAGTAAGATGCTTTGCAAAATTCAGTGTCAAAAAATTTTAATATTTGTATTTTAGCATTTGGTCTTTTATTACCATTTTAATATCAATGCTTTTCACCTAATAAACAAAATATATAATTCCAACATCATGTCACAAAAATACTTTTAAAAGAGTGGTTAGAGAAAAGAAGAAATGAATGGGGTTGTAATTTGGCATAATATTTGTAATTTGCCTTTTTATGAAAAGGACATTACCAGCACTACCAAAACATTTTAAGATATTCTTTTTAAGAATTTTTAAGAAAATTAATTCCTTATCAAATATTCAACTTATGATGTTTGCAAATATTACAAAATTACATCAACTATCCTTTTTGGAACAGCCTGACTGCGACCTGTTAAACAGACACGCCCTTCTTTCTCTTTTACACGTTGCTATTGGTTAAAAATTATGTCATGCCCTTTAAGTAAAATGACCAATCCGTCACAAAAGGCATTTCAGTTCTCATCTATTATTGGGCAGATTTCTCTGTCAATCACATTGTCTAACAGCACAGCATCGTTTTGAGTGACTAAATTTGTTAATTTGAATCAAAGTGGATTAAAAGTGGATACACAGTTTTTTTCAGTTGTGTGTTTACTTTAGAAAGTTATTAGGCCTGTAACTCTCTCCACCACTGGTCTTTTACATTGCATCTTTGTTTAAAATTGACGTGATGCCCCCTTTTACATATTAACAAGCGTGAAACCACATTTTATTATTCGACTGACTCCATATCTTACAGAGCTGTGTTGTTGGAGGAGAACCGCAGGTGACAACCAGTTATTTATGTGGTGTTTCTGTTGCTGTGTCCGAAACCGCTCCCTATCCATAGTACACTATATGGGGTGTTAGCCATTTTGTAGTGCTGTCCGAATTCTGAGTGAACTACTTCATTCCCTACATTTGTCCACTACTTTTTACCCACAATTCATTCTGATTTCGAGTGTACAACCCAGGGGGGCAGGGTTTCATATTTTTTTGAAGCACCCCTGGCCGCCGCCTTTGGCTAGCGGACCCCCACCTGCTGTTAGCATTCCATTGACTCCCATTCATTTTGGCGTCACTTTGACAGCGAATAACTTTACATTTGAGGCGTTTAAAGACTCCATTTGTCCATTAATTATTTCTAAAGAAACACAAAAATGTATAAAAGGCTCCATTACCTTGTACCTTACGTTATGGTCCCGTGGAAGCAGTTTTTGTAAAAAAATAGGCTAACGATTGCGTCATAATCAGCGACTCTCTGTCGCACATGTAGAGAAATTACCGTATGGACAGGAGGAAAAGCTCGCAGGCAATCTTTTACTGTCTTGAGGCTATCGGGGGAACGTGGAAGCATAAAGGCCCATCGATCATCCGCTGCCTCGGTTCAACAAATTTGAACAAAGTTTGAGTGATATTGTTATTGATATGTCATATCTTAGGGATTTAAGTGTTCTTTTTTGTATTAAAATTTCTATGTCTTTGTGAGATTTTGTTGTTTTGTTTTTTGACCTTGTTAATAGCAAAAAAAACTTTTTTGACAAATTTTTTGGTGTATTTCAATAAGACATTACACAAACCTCAAAAGTCTGATCTTACTTTTTAATGCACAACTGCTGCAGTGACAATCGAAGACATCCTAAATATAAGCCGTAAATGACCAGCAGTGATTTCACAGCCCTCAGCATCTTTACAGAAGTATTGCAGTTTTGTGAGTGGATAATGCTTAAAAATGCATTTACTTTGGATGCATTATAGAGTAACTTAGAAAGAAGTGTTGAGTTATATATGTAAATCAACAAACTGTAACATGTTTAAAAGTAATATTTCTAATCTATAAACCATAAAAATCCATTTAAAATAACTTCAATATATTATGACTTTATAATGCTTAACAGCAGACCATTAGATCCCCAGCAGATCATGTTTTATCCATCAATATAAAACAAGCACAGTTGCCTGTTATGTCACAGTAATTTCCACTTCATCAATCGCTCATTTTGTGTCTTGATGTTAATAACTCATTACTGTTTTGCTGAGTGAACTTCAATGATTCAGTTCTATGATTTACTGAACAATAAAGAACTGGATTCAGATTAATTCAGGAATTGCTAGTTCTGATTCTAAACAACAGACTGAAATAAGACTTAATTCCTGAAGTATTGCCAGGGTAAATGTTGCTCTGGTCAGTATACTGTAGTTAAAGATTCATGAGTAAAACTGTTCTGGCACAGACAACTTTTCACTGGGGCTCGTGTCTCATTCACACGAGTGGAGAAGCACTATTTTACTGTAGGCATTAAATTTGTCATCTCTTTTTTTTACTGCCACCCACAGGAATAGATCGGTATTACAGTATTAAACATTTAAAAGTGTAGCTGCAAACTTGGCTCTTGTATGACGAACTGTGCATGACCATAGATTTATTTTATTTTATTTTATTTTATTTTATTTTATTTTAACAAAATGCCCTACTAAAATACTATATGTATTAATATATGCTGTGAATTGACAAGCATTGCTAAAATATCCCTCTGAATAACAGTAGCTAAAACAATTCTTCAAAAAGTACATTTGATTTTATGTTTTATGATCTTATTTGTTGTGAGCATTAGTATTTCTATATCTGAGAATGCTGGGCTTTGATGCTGTTAATAAACTGGAATGTTTCCTGTCACTGAAATCAGTTTCCTGTATGTTTGACTGTCACCCCTCTATCTTGTGTGTTTCTCCCCAGTTAAGTGTCTCTGTCAGATGGAGGAGGAGTCGTGTTCATCAATGCTGACGTACTTTTAATAAATATGGTGAAAATCATAAATACGCCTTCTGATTAGTCAGTGAAGCTTTTTGATGATTTCCTCTCTTCTGTCTAATAAGGTAAAAGTGTTTGTGATTGGCTTGTTGTTTGGTGGTTGTGAAGCCTTCTGTCTCTCTTGAACATTTCAGTTCAGAGTTGATCAAACAAAGTGTATGATCAGTAAAGATGGAGAACTGTCTAACTCTCATTTTTTTGTCTTCTGTGATCAAACTCTCCACAGCTGGTACGTACACTCCGGATCGTTATGTGTTAGTAATGTTATAGTGATTGACTGTTTGTGTTATGAATTGGTCATAATATCATTTATAGTCCCCCTTCTGTATGTGTAGTCTTTGCATTAATATAAAAGTGAATTTCTCTCTCATGGTCATTTTCTCCATTCCTCTCTCTTTTGCTGACTTTTCTCTGTTTGTTGTCTTCTCTCAATCATATTTTATATACATCATTCTGTATCTTGTCTGCAGGAAACGTGAGGCTGGTGAATGGTAATAATTCTTGTGCTGGTAGGGTGGAGGTTTATTATAAAGGAGAATGGGGAACCGTGTGTGATGATTTTTGGGCTTTGACAAACACTGCAGTGGTGTGTAGAGAGCTGGGCTGTGACGAAAATTCAAACACAATGCGTTCTGCTCACTTTGGACCAGGATCAGGAAAAATCTGGATGGATGATGTGATATGTAGTGGATCTGAGTCCTCAATATTCCGTTGCTTAAAAAACAAAATGGGTGACCATAACTGTGGACATAGGGAAGATGTTGGTATTATCTGCTCAGGTAGGATGATTTTATCATTACCTTTCATTAACAAATAAATACATTATTGATAATAAAAAGCAAGCATTTACTAAGTAAGTTATCTAAATCAGAATTTAAACCATTAGGAGAGTCAAAGGAGTAATGTAATACAGTGTGAGTTTAGAAATCATTTAGAAATGAACCATTTAGAATAGGACCCCTGTATGATCTGAGGTGAAAAAATCTATAGGATCTACAGTGCATGAAAAAAAATGATGGTTTATGATTTGAATTGTGGTCAGGTCAATGTTTAATTGCAGTACATTACCTGAAACTCTCATATATAATATTTACTCTAAATGTTATACTTTTATTATATGTTAAGAACAGACCCTAATTTGAATAGACTTGTGGACTGCTCCATGTACAGGTCAATGGTGACACCAGAATAGAAAAATTAAATGATTCTGCTTAGCTAAAAATACAGAATTATGTTTCAGGTAAATACACATATTCTTACACTCTGTCCCCAACTGCATTTTGTTAAATTATGCATTTTATTTTAAATTTATTCATAAATAATAATAATAATTAATTAATAAATAAGAAAAATGAAAGCTCAAATGTGTGACCTTTTGGGTTCACCATATTTAATGTGCCATTACTTTATTTGATGCTAAATTAAATGTCTGAACTTTCATTTTCATACTGTGACATAATATATTGCTACACCTCTATTCAACAACAGTATTTTCTAAATAATTTAAAATAAGTTGTAGATTTCAAAAAAACTTTAATTTGTGGCAAAAGGCTGTTAAAGCACAGCGTCTCAACACTCCTCTCCTAGTACAGTATATACGCTTTTTAAATGTTATATTATGATTGTAAACAGTTTGTTTCGACTAACATTTCAGGCATCAGGCTTGTTGGAGGTTCTCGCTGCTCTGGGAGGTTAGAGGTGCCTCATGGGAACACATGGTACACAGTGTGTGCCACTGACTTTGACCAGAAGGATGCAGAGGTTGTGTGTAGAGAGCTGGACTGTGGGGCTCCTGTACAGGTGCTGGGAGCAGCTGCTTTTGACAAAGGAGACACTCAGATGTGGACACAAGAGATTCAGTGCAGAGGAAATGAGTATCAGTTTGCTCTTTGTCCAGCTTCACCTTCACAATTTTGTTCCCATGAGAACGGTGTGAGTGTAGTATGTGCTGGTAGGTGAATGACGTATGAACTATGAGTACTGACAAAATTCTTGAGTAATATTGTAAAAAAAAAAAACAAAAAAAAAAAAAAAACAACTTCATCTTTCTTGTGTTCTTTTACCTTCAGAAACAGTGAGATTGGTAGGTGCTAACAGTCGCTGTGCTGGTCGAGTGGAGGTTCTTCATAATGGTCAGTGGGGAACAGTGCGTGATCTTGGCTGGGATTTGCCTGATGCTGCAGTGGTGTGTAAAGAACTTGGCTGTGGAGAGGCTTTAGAAGCACCAAAGGGTGCTCACTTTGGTGAAGGATCAGGAAGAGTCTGGATTTCTGATTTACAGTGTACTGGATCAGAGTTGACGCTGACAAACTGTAGATTCAATGGATGGGAAATAAAAGCTAATCATACTGAAGATGCTGGAGTCATCTGCTCTGGTAAGATCATCTTGATTTATTTCATAATATTCTCCCACAGAATTCCAGGATGGATACAGATTTTTGCTCCACCTTCAGTGTTATGTCAGGTGCCTGTGAGGAGCGAAGTATTAATTATTATATGACATGTTGAATGATGATATGAAGCAGAAAAAAAGCATTTTGTGGACAACATGTATTTTTTGTTCCAGACGATTCCTTTTTTGAATCAAAAATACATAGTATCTCATTCAAAGATTGAGCATTTCACAGACAAAATGACATACTGGTTGCATTTTGTTCACAATATTTTTTTTTTTTTTTTTTGATATTCATTAAATGAAAACATATTCACTCTTATGTGCAAAAAAAATGCAAGAATTGTATGTGAATTTCATGCACACACAAACTGCTGACAGTTGATGAAAGGTGTCTGGTTTAGCTTTATACAGTAATATTAGGACAAGAATTAGCAAATATCATAGAATTTGTACATTTTTTATTTAAGGAGTCCGGCTGGTTGGAGGATCTCGCTGTTCTGGCAGAGTAGAAGTGCCTCATGATCAGACGTGGATGTCAGTGTGTGACGCTGTCTTTGACCAGCAGGATGCAGAGGTTGTGTGTAGAGAGCTGGACTGTGGGGCTCCTGTACAGGTGCTGGGAGCAGCTGCTTTTGGTCAAGGAGACGCTCAGATGTGGACACAAGAGATTCAGTGCAGAGGAGATGAATCCTATATATCTTTGTGTCCAACATCATCTTCTCTCAAACAAAACTGCACCCATGAGAATGCTATTGGACTGTTATGTTCTGGTAATAAAGCAGTAGTTACTTATTGAGAGAATCACAAACTAGTTTTTTAAAACACATTTTTTGCTTTTTTCATACTGTTAAACTAAACTCTCTGTTCTTTGTCCAGGTTACACTGATCTCAGAATAGTAAATGGTCCTGACATCTGTTCTGGTCGAATCGAACGTCAGTACTCCAGTAAATGGGGCACAGTGTGTGATGCATGCTGGGATATGAGAGCTGCCAGTGTCCTCTGTAGACAGCTGAATTGTGGGATTGCTGTTTCTGTTGTGGGATCAGACTGGTTTGGAGAGGGAAGTGATGAAATCTGGGCTGATGTGTTTGATTGTGACGGGAATGAAAGAAAACTCTCAGAATGTTCCATCTCTTCATGGAGTCGAGCTGAATGTTCTCATAGACGAGATGTTGGAGTCATCTGCTCTAGTGAGTCCATTCATGCTGTGATGAAGTCATGGGTTTCAGACTAAAACTACATCTAAGTATATTTTAGATAAATACTGAATGATAAATAAATACTCTCTTCAGATTCTTCTCTGGCTCTTCATGACGGTCTGGTGCGGTTGTCTGGAGAGAGACAGTGTGAGGGGGACGTGGAAGTTTTCATCCATCAGGTCTGGAGGAGAGTTCTGCTGGACTCCTGGAGTCTCTCTGAATCCTCTGTGGTCTGCAGACAGCTGGGCTGTGGCTCTGTGCTGAACTTCTACAGCTCCTCTTCATCCAGTCCTGAACACAGTCATGAGTGTGTGACGGGCTTCCAGTGCTCTGGGAGTGAAGCTCATCTGGGGAACTGCAGCTCTCCACAAACTCTCAACTGCAGCTCCACACAACAGCTGTCAATCACCTGCCTTGGTGAGAAGAACAACATCTGGACTGATTCTTCAGTTGTTTGTGATCAATAATGTGTTTTTCTGTCTCTGAATATCAGGTCAGGGGTCCATCAGGCTGGTGGGTTCTGGGGGAGACTGTGCAGGGAGGCTGGAGGTTTTTCACAGCAGCTCGTGGGGGACAGTGTGTGATGACTCCTGGGATATTAAAGATGCTCATGTGGTGTGCAGACAGCTGCAGTGTGGAGTGGCCCTCAGTAACCAGCCGGTACCAGCCTGGTTTGGTCCTGGTTCTGGACACATATGGCTGGATGAGGTGGAGTGTGAGGGGAATGAGACGTCCCTGTGGAGCTGCTCTTCTCCAGGCTGGGGAAAACATGACTGTCAACACAAGGAGGATGTAGGAGTCGTGTGCTCAGGTAAACAGTACACTAGAGGAAATATTTATCAAAAATAAACTTCTTTTTTCAGAAAATATACCATGTAATCATTAAACTCCATGGTAAACAGAAACCAAAGGGGTCTGAAGGGGTTTGTTTTGAGTTAATAACTGACTTTACATTTTACTTACCAAAATATTTCAACACAAAATATTGATTTGAGAGTAAATTACTTTATAATTTTAAATATAATGTCTTCCTAAGAGAAAATTAGCTCACTACAGAAATACATAACAATCATATGGTTGCAGTGATATTACTATATTAATACAGAATTTCTAGGTATTTTAATAACAAGTTATGGAGCTATTTTTAATGTTTTTCTTATCTGTTTTTATGCAATCAGTGCTTGCAGCATGCATGAGCCTCATATTAAATCACTGTTTTGGTAAATATTTTTGCTTTATCACAACCTAAATTGTAATTATTTTAATGCACATCCTTTTCTCTCCAGAGTTTAAAGAGATCAGGTTAACTGAGGGCTGTGAAGGGAATCTGGAGGTTTTCTACAATGGATCCTGGGGTAATGTGTGCTGGAACCAGATGGACAGAGACACAGCGAGTCTGATCTGTCAAGAGCTGAACTGTGGAAGATCTGGTGTTTTGTCTGAATCTGCAGCAAGAGTGGAATCAGCTCCTAACTGGCTGGATAAAGTTACATGTCGACCATATGATTTAACTTTATGGCAATGTCCATCTTCACCCTGGGGACAGAATGACTGTGGTGAAGATGAAGTGGCCAAAATCACCTGTTCAGGTTGGATGATATTTAAATCATTTAATATGGTCTCAGTAAAAATCCTTCTGGGTGATTCTATAATTGCAGGTATATTTGGCGTCCATAGTCATTATTTTTTGTTTCACCTGCACTTATAAAATCACCCATTTATGTCTAATGGGGTAAGTAAACGAAATGTTTCTGAGAGCTAAAGTGAGCTGATGATTTGTAAGTTGTAAGGGTAAAATGTGTGATATGTAAGATGTCTAATCCTAATATTCTATTCACTTTTCTTTTTTTATCATGTTATAATTTCAGAGGAGGAGACTAGTGATTCGCCTCAGAGTCGTCAGACATGTTTTACCTCACCGTCTCCTTACCAGAGACAGTGTGCAAGTAAGTTTATTCACAACAAATCTATTGAATGTTTGTTAATGTAAGCCTATATTTTCCTAGCAAATTACTGTTAAATTATAAATATATGCATTTTTAAAATAGGAATTATTTCCCTCAGAAAATAATCAGTTTTAAAAGCCTCTAGCTTCATTATTAGTATGTGTTTTGTTGTAAATGTTGTGCTGAAGCTGGTCAGTGCTGTTGTGTTTGTTTTAGATCATGTTCCTCTCAGACTGCGTGGAGGGGACGGCCGGTGCTCTGGGAGGCTGGAGGTGTATCATAACGCTGTGTGGGGCTCAGTCTGTGATGATCACTGGGACATCAGCGATGCTCAGGTGGTCTGCAGGCAGCTGGGTTGTGGAGCAGCACTGAGGGCTGATGGGAATTCAACCTTTGGTGCAGGTGTTGTGTGGATGAACAAAGTCGAGTGCAGAGGGAATGAGATTCACCTGTGGGACTGTCCTCTCTCCCTGAATAACCACACTGACTGCTTCCGCAAAGAGCACGCTGGACTCACCTGTGCAGGTCATGACAAACACTGAGGAATAATATTAATTTTAGATCATTTTATGTATTCCCAATTGTTAATGTGTTTGTGTCCGTTTTCACAGACTTGTCAGATTTGTCAGTGTCCACTACTCCTGCCACAACATCGTCAGCTTCTCCTCCAGTTTCTCCTTCAGTGCGCTCAACATCAGTCTCTCCTTCACAAACTCCTCCACCAGTGTCTCTCCCAGTGCTTGTGATTGTTCTGGGAGTTGTGCTCTTACTGCTCTTAGTGCCACTGCTTATACTGATTCAGCAGAACAGAGTGATGAGGAGAGGTAGGAGAGATCCAGAGACTGTCATATTGTGTCTTATTCAGTGTGTGATCAGTCATGTGTTGTGAACTGACAGCAGGTTTGTCTGTCTACACTCACAGCTCTCTCTAAGAGGAGACACAGGATGAAGACTGAGGCCATTTATGAGGAGATTCAGCAAAGACACAATCACTTCACTCAGAGGGGTGAGACATGAGCCATCAATCTCATTTAATACCATTTATAAGAGTCTGTCAGACAGTAGATGTTCATCTATTATTAGTCCTGTTAAACCTCCTGCTTCAAACCACAGAATTCCTGACAGAAAACCACAGAGCTGCAGGTGCATGTTTGTGTGTGTGTGTGTGTCAGACTGCGTCTCTTCCTGAGTGTATTTCTGGATGGCAGTGATGAATGGGTTCATGTGAGGATACGTGTGTGTGTGTGTGTTTGTTTGGTAACAAAACATTCTGGCTCTTTTTTTAAAATGCAAGTAATTTACATTTTTGTTGTGTTGTCACTAACACAATGTCTGTTTGTAATGATGAACATGTTTCTGTTCTGCTCTTCTTTAACAGGGAGTCTCATCTCTGAAGAACGGCATTCTGGGTATGAAGATGCTGATGAGCTTCTCTCAGGTTAGAGTGCTGAAATATATTCAAAATAATACCTAAAAATAAAATTTTGATGTTCAAACTAAATGTAATTCACACTCAAAATCACACAAATATAATTCTTCTAGTAAATGAAATGTCACCAGTGACTCAACTGTTCATAATACTAAAACATTTATCTTATTAGAAATAGTGTTCAACACTGCATATTATGATGTCAACAATGGCAGGTCTCAAGACCTGCAAGAGAATATATTTCATTTTGTTTAAAAAAAAAAAATCCAATATGCCCAAATATACCACAGAGATGAAGCAAATCACACCGGGATACTATGATGATGTCATCACTGATGGACTCAAAACAGATCGTGAGACAGGTATCACTCTGTTATTCTGTAATTTGATTAAATATTTAAAATACATAAAGCAGGGATGTCCAGTCCAGCTCCTGGAGGTCCAAGAGTTTAGCTTCATCCATCTCTAACACACTTGTCTGGATGTTTCTATTGAGTGCTTCTCAGGTGCATCCTTTGTGCCCTTCAGTTGCCTACAATCCTTTGCACAGATTCCAATTCACGACAAATTAGTTAAATGAAAAAGATGCCTTCACCTCAAAAAAAAAAAAAAATAATAATAAAAAGGTGAAGGCATTATATTTTTATTTGTTTAGTTGTAAAAGAATCACATAATGCTAAACTATGTGTAGTGTAAACCAGTGAGAGACCACAGACGGTCATTACCTGTACTGAATTAAAAGAAAGTTAATAAAAAAATTGTTCAGTATAAAGTATTATTCCAATTATAATTCTAGTAGTATTTTAATCTGTGACAGAAACATTTATCATATAGCCATGTGCACTTAGACCATATCATTCTAGCCTTGAATCCTCAGAAGGACTTGACTAGGAAGGATTTGTCCTCACTAGGATGTGTATTTCATTTGAGAAGCACTTAGTGAATTTGAAGACCTTGATTACTTTGGTTCAGGACAGGTGTGTTTAATTAGGGTTGAAGCTAAACTCTGCAGGACAGTGGCCCTTCAGAAACAGGTTTGGACATCTCTGATAAAACATATTTTTCTCTCTCTTAGTGCTGATATGATGATGTGGCATTTGTTCTGTTTATATCTTTATGTATGTGTAGTGGACACACTAGATCGTTATGATGATGTCATCATTATTGGACAGAACTTTCAAGGTGTAACAAGTGAGTTACTCTTATATAAGTTTTTATGATATATTGAACATGCATTTCTACATTTTACATTACATTTACATTTATTCATTTAGCAGACACTTTTATCCAAAGCGACTTACAAATGGACAGTGGAAGCAATCAAAAACAACAAAAAGCAATGATATATAAGTGCTATAACAAGTTCTATTATTCAACTATTAATGAATCATCATGGCTTTATCAGATTTAATCTAATAGTCTCAGATGGTCATGAGGAGAATGAGATAAATTACACAAGCTGTGTTATACATTACAATGCGGGGTTTTATTTCTCATGTGTATCAGAGGGAGATCAGGAGGAGTATGATGATGTGAAGAACAGCAATGAAGATGAGAGAAACCTGTTAGGTATATTTTTTGTCAGATTTTTATATAATCTACTTTTAATCGTAATGTCACTCATTTAAACCCTATTTAAACTAAATCGTGAGTATAAAAATGAATGTTAATTTGCTTGTTTTTTTTTTTAAAACAGACTATGATGATGTGGGGGAGGAGTCAAATAAAGAAGGAGGGGCCATATGACTCAATGGCCACACCCTCTACCTCTGTTTATGAAATCATATTACAGTTACTGGAGCTGCTGGGAGCTTCTCATATTGCTACTAATGCATCAGTGCCTTATGTTTTTGTTTTTTTAAATATCTTTGTATGAAAAGTAAGATGCTTTGCAAAATTCAGTATCAAAAATGTTTAATATTGTATTTTAGCATTTGGTCTTTTATTAACATTTTGATATCAATGCTTTTCACCTAATAAACAAAAGATATCATTCCAACATCATGTCACAAAAATACTTTTAAAAGAGCGGTTAGAGAAAAGAAGAAATTAATGCTAAAAAATGTTTAAGAAAATATTTGTAGGCACTACTGTACTTTTAGGCTACTGACAGCATTATTTACCTAAATATAAATGATAAATGATAGAGGAGCACCATGGGGGCAAGCGAGTGCTACCTGAACACAAGTCGCGGTCTGATCAGCCGCGGCTGGGTCACCTGGGCGAGGGTGTCTGATGTTGAAAGACCCGAAACACAGGCTCCAACCACCTACTCCATGAACTACAGGTCGGCGAAGATCCACAAAATCCGGCAGGAGTTGAAGTCCCTTAAGAAGCCAGTGAGGAGCAACGCTGATTCATCCAGTAATGAAACAAGTGAAGTAGGTTTATGAGTGAGTCATGGAATCAGTGATTTAAACTTTTTCATCATTTTAATATAAAAAATTGGGGTATTAAATATATTATATTTACACTACCAGTCAAAAGTTTTGGAACCATAAGTTGTGTAATGTTTTTTAAAGAAGTCTCTTCTGCTCACCAAACCTGCATTTATTTGATCCAAAGTACAGCAAAAAAACAGTAACATTTTGAAATACTTTTACAATTTAAAATTACTGCTTTCTACTTGAATGTATTTTAAAATGTAATTTATTCCTCTGATGCAAAGGTGAATTTTCAGCATCATTACTCCAGTCTTCAGTGTCACATGATCCTTCAGAAGTTATTTTAATATTCTGATTTGCTGTTCAAAAAACATTTATTATTATTATTATTATGTTGAAAACAGTTGAGTATATTTCTTTTAGGTTTCTTTCATGCTAGAAATTTCAGAAGAACAAAATATATGTGAAATAGAAATATTTTGTTATAAATGTCTTTATTGTCACGCTTGATAAATTTAAAGAATCCTTGCAAAATAAAAGTATTAATTTATATACTTGTGATAATAATAATAATTATGTTTCTTGAGCAGCAAATCAGCATATCAGAATGGTTTCTGTAGATCATGTGACACTGAAGACTGGCGTAATGATGCTGAAAATACAGCTGCACATCACAGAAATAAATTACATTTTAAAATATAATCTAATAGAAAGCAGTTATTTTAATTAACTGTAACCCGTCCCCTCTGTGGGACACCTACATTTACTTCACTATATTACGATTAAATCTAATCTAATCTAATCTTGACAAACTATATATCGTTGGAAAGGTCTCAGACTCCCAAATATATATTTTACCAATGTTTTTTGTTAAAAATTATGTAGGAAAAGTAATAGATTAATTTATAACAAGAGTGCACCTTCAATAATCTATATCATAACAGGAGTTCTGACCTTTGTTAAAAAAAAGACTCCTTCATTGCCATTTTCTCTGTCACATTTTAGAAATCATCTCTCCATACCTTTTTCTTTTTTTTGTTCAGCTAATGAATATTAATGTTAGATCAAGCCACTTAAAAGGTATATCTGTAGCTGGTAGAAATATTATCATATCCCAACTAGTAGATGACACTGCACTATTCTTGAAAAACCATTATCAGGTCCCAATTGCTCTTAAAGTAATGGAGGCATTTTCTAAAGCCTCTGGCCTTTGTTTAAACAGTAATAAATGTGAATTGTTATCTATAAAAGACTGCGACTTACAACAAATTGCTAATATTCCAGTGAAGGATTCTGTTACATACTTGGGGATTGTTATCACGAAGGATCAAAAATCTAGGTGTAAGGTTAATTTTGAATCTATTCTTCAGAAGACTGAGGCAAAACTGAATCATTGGCTTTTAAGGGATTTATCCCTAAAAGGTAGAGTTTTGTTGTGTAAAGCAGAGGGACAGTCAAGATTAGTTTGCAGCCACTTCACTTAGTGTCTCTAAGGAAATGTGTAAAGATGTTGATACTGCTTTGTTTAATTTTCTGTGGAGAAATAAAACACATTACATTAGAAAATCTACAATAATGAATACATATGAATCAGCAAGATTGAACTTTCTTGATTTCTGTACTCTAAACAATACTTTTAAAATTAACTGGATCCGACATTTCACTCTAAATCCAAATTCTCAGTGGAATTTTATACATAATTTTGTTTTTGTCCATGTTAGGTGGTCTTAGATTTCTCTTGATTTCCAGTTACAAAATTGATACAATTCCTTTAAGCTTAAACTTTTATAAACAAATGTTGCTGGCTCACGTGGATGTGGGCCGTACGTCATCTGCATGTTCTTCTGTTCGGCAGCTTGGACGAAAGTGAAGCGCGCTTCTGCCGCCTAGTGGAGCGGATGGTTAACTGTTCTTTAGTTTCAACCAAAAAGGACGACTAAATAAGACAATAATAATAATACAAAATAAATAAAAATAAAAGCTCCCCCTTTCTCAAATCCCAACCAACGTGACTTCATCAGATTCGTTAAATGAACCACATTTGCTCTCACCTGATGCGGTAAGAAAGAGAAAATGTTTTGAACTCAAAAGGCACGTGGTCATAGTTCAAACACACGTACAACTTCTTTTGTATGCATTTATCTATTCAAGTAGATGTTTTTTTGTCTGCAGTTATTAAAAATCTGTGTCGTGTTTGTTCAAGTTACTGTATGTCTGTGGTTGCAGATTCAAGCAGTATTTATAGCAAAGCTTGAATACCATAGTTCAGGAATTATTTGTTTAAATGGTTAAAGTGTGTCAAAATCCCTGTTGACGTCTATAATCTAAAACTAATTACTGAGTTAACGACTAAACTCATAAATTGTGTCTAATATTGGCTTTTACTGATTAATACAAAGGCACATGCATGAGATCAGATCAGTGTATCAGCTAACATGCATTAATATATGAAAGGTGCAGTTCCTGTATATCTTTTGTAGAAGCGCTTTGTCCCTTTCCTGTTCATTTAATTGTGAATGTACTTTATAAAGTGTCACCGTGATATGGGGAATGCACCGAAACATATTTACTATTTCCATAAATGCAAAATATTTCACAGGCACACTTATACTTAATAGCTGAGTCACCGAACACTTGTGTTTGCGTGTTGTTAGTGGTAGATCATTTCCTGAAACTCATTCTGCGCCTTACATTATTACGCCAGCAGGTGGCGACAAATTACTGTCTTTATGAACGAGTCATTGGAGTCGATTCGTTCGAAACACTGCTTCGTTCAGTAACAAAATAAGTGAGACATTCAGAGCGGCCGACGCAAACATTAACAGAACTGTATCATTATTTTGTTGATGGCTCGGACAATAAGTCTATCATAATTTTTTTGATGGATCGGACAATAAGTATTAAATAAGCATTCCGTTATTGATTGACATACCTTTATTGATCAAAGCAAAATTATTTATTTTTGGCAATGTAGACAAATTATATGAGCTGCAAACAGTTAATAAACCATGTTTTTACTCTTTAAATACAACATTTACTGTATGGAATCATGCACTTAAAACAACGCAACATATAGAATGTTTACAGAAAGGCACTTCATAATGGACCGCTTGATTACTTCTTGAAAAGTTGGTTAATTAGTTTTTTTCTTGACTACTTCTATATCAATGACAACTTTCTGGTTCTTCTTAATCCTGGTCCTGCACCTTTTGTTAATGGGACACACTCCGTTGAGTTCATGCAAATTATGATGCATTAAATCAGGTGAGAGAGAAAAACGAATATGCAGTACTGGACCAGAATCAATGCAGATCTGATTGAAACAGTCCAATTTCTGTGAATGAATAGTTCAAACAAATGAACGGTGTACACTGAGCAACACCAGGCTACATTTCAGCCTCCATCCATACATTAATACATATAGCGTATAACTAATGTACATGAACCTTGTACTTGCTTAGTTTAATAACTTGTTTCTGCCAATATAAACATTATGTATAACATGGACACTATTATTGTAAAGTATTATCCATCACCAATATCTTTTGCATTTTAAAAGATGCATAAATTAAGCAAAAATCAAACAAAAACTCTTGACACGCTAAATGACTTCATTCCAATATCAGCTGGCATCCGCTAAATAAAAGCAACACTCTTTGTTTGCATTTAAGGCATAAAACACACAAAATATAAGTTTTCTAATAAATGACTTAATTGGCAGGTACATCTTGCATGCAGAACTTTCTCAGGAAAACAGCTGGTACATTTTGATATAAAGGTTTTTTTTTGCATTATTATAGATCCTTTTCATTTAGTGTGCATGTGGAATATATGAGAGCATCTTGCAGGTGGTAGCATGGTTTTAATTTTGACTTTTTAACTGCTTGGTTTCAGGTGACATCCTTCTAGAAGGTGAAGCGCCTGTCACTGGAATGGCCCACCTTGTCCAGGCTGGGGTTGCAGGCGAACTGAATCATGGGAGGAGGTCCGCACATGAGGATGAGTGTGTCATCTGCGGGTGGAGGAAGATGGTTCTTCACCATCTCCTCATTGATGAAGCCTTGGCTGTACTCCCAACCTAACGCATAAAGGTGATTACTTCAGCTTGTCAGATTCTGCTTGATTATCAATGTCTGGTTGATCTTGATTAAGTCACTTAATCTGAAGTGTTAGATTTGGCTAAAAAGCATCTGTAAAACATGATATTCTTACCATCTGGAGCCCTGTCAACAGTGAACCACAGCTTAAAACGATTCGGGTGATTGACCACGATCTCTTCTAACTCAGGACGTAGGAGAATGTCTTTTTCGGTCTGTTGGAGAAGACAAAAAGAGTAGTGGGTGGGAATAATTAGTTTTGAATACTTTCCATAAAAAATAAATAAATAAATAAAAACACTGAACCAAACACATTGGTATTTCTGTGCGCAATTGCACTTTTATAATAAAATATATTTTTTTGTTCATAATTAGTGTTTTGCTAACCTGGTTTGCAAAAAGTAAGTAACACATGGTCTCATCCTTTGGATCTTTCATGATTGCTTGGATTATCTGGAGCATAGGTGTAATGCCTAAAAAAAAAAAAGATGAGCTAACAAGAAAATCCTTGCAATTGCTATTAATTATTATTTTATTTTTTTTATCATGTGCTTACCTGTTCCTCCAGCGATCATGCCAACTTGTTTTGCAGTTTTCATTTCAGGGTTAGATTTCTTATCAGGCTTGATTGCAAATGATCCTGTAGAACAGGTTACAAGTACAGTAAGTCAATTTGAAAATAATGTTATAACGTGTTAAAATGGTCACATTATATTTTCAGAACATTATCCTTTCCCTTGCAAGCAGTGGTTTCATAGCTTCTTTCTGACTCACAGTGGATTTCAAAATGACAAACCTTTGCCTTTGTAAACCAACAGTCCACTTGGTCCCCTGAAATCAATTGTGTCACCAATACGAAGGCTCTCCAAGTATTGGGACATCTTCCCACCCTCAGGAAACTTAGGATGGACATTTTTGTAGTATATCTGAGATAAACGAGAGGCAACAGTGTTTAAACTAGAAAAAAAAAAAATAGCATTTTTAAACATAATTCTTTTTGTTTAACACTTGTATTTATTGTATGTTATACCTTCACAACCAGATCAACAAAGCCCTTGTCGTCATCACTAGACACAGGGGTGTAAGGCCTCACCACGAGGTTGCCATCAATTCTGGCAGACAAGTAAATGTGCTGTCCTGCATTTGGAACGCATAAACAATATTAGCACATAGACAGTCAAATGCACAGTGATGGTGTACAGGTGCTGGTCATATAATTAGAATATCATCAAAAAGTTGATTTCACTAATTCCATTCAAAAAGGGAAACTTGTATATTATAATCATTTATTACACATAGACTGATATATTTCAATTGTTTATTTCTTTTAATTTTATGATTATAACTGACAACTAAAGAAAATCCCAAATTCAGTATCTCAGAAAAATAGAATATAACTTAAAACCAATACCAAAAAGTTGCTAACTAAAAATTATGAAAATGAAAAGTATGAGCATGTACAGCACTCAATACTTAGTTGGGGCTCCTTTTGCCTGAATTACTGCAGCAATGTGGCGTGGCATGGAGTCGATCAGTCTGTGGCACTGCTCAGGTGTTATGAGAGCCCAGGTTGCTCTGATAGTGGCCTTCAGCTCTTCTGCATTCTTGGGTCTGGCATATCGCATCTTTCTCTTCCCAATACCCAATAGATTTTCTATGGGGTTAAGGTCAGGAAAGTTTGCTGGCCAATTAAGAACAGGGATACCATGGTCCTTAAACCAGGTGCTGGAAGCTTTGGCACTGTGTGCAGGAGCCAAGTCCTGTTGGAAAATGAAATTTGCATCTCCATAAAGTTGGTCAGCAGCAGGAAGCATGAAGTGCTCTAAAACTTCCTGGTATACAGCTGCGTTGACCTTGGACCTCAGAAAACACAGTGGACCAACACCAACAGATGACATGGCACCCCAAACCATCACTGACTGTGGACACTTTACACTGGACCTCAAGCAACGTGGATTGTGTGCCTATCCCCTGATATCCAAAGGAAATGCTAAATTTACTTTCATCAGAGAACATAACTTTGGACCACTCAGCAGCAGTCCAGTTCTTTTTGTCTTTAGACTTCTGACGCCGTCTGTTGTTCAAGAGTGGCTTGACACAAGGAATGCAACAGCTGAAACGCATGTCTTGCATACGTCTGTGTGTAGTGGTTCTTGAAGCACTGACTCCAGCTGCAGTCCACTTTTTGTGAATCTCCCCCACATTTTTAATGGGTTTTGTTTCACAATCCTCTCCATGGTGCAGTTATCCCTATTGCTTGTACACTTTTTTTCTACCACATCTTTTCCTTCCCTTCGCCTCTCTGTTAATGTGCTTGGACACAGAACTCTGTGAACAGCCAGCCTCTTTTGCAATGACCTTTTGTGTCTTGCCCTCCTTGTGCAAGTTGTCAATGGTCATCTTTTGGACAACTGTCAAGTCAGCAGTCTTCCCCATGATTGTGTAGCCTACAGATCTAGACTGAGAGACCATTTAAAGGCCTTTGCATGTGTTTTGAGTTAATTAGCTGATTAGAGTGTGGCACCAGGTGTCCTCAATATTGAACCTTTTCACAATATTCAAATTTTCTGAGATACTGAATTTGGGATTTTCCGTAGTTGTCAGTTATAATCATCAAAATTAAAAGAAAAAAACATTTGAAATATATCAGTCTGTGTGTAATGAATGAATATAATATACAAGTTTCACTTTCTGAATGGAATTAGTGAAATAAATCAACTTTTTGATGAAATTCTAATTATATGACCAGCACCTGTATATACTGCACTCACCAATAGGAAGTCCAAGAACATGCTCCGGTGATTTTAAAGCAAAGCGAAACCTTCTTGTGTCATGACTAATAATCTTAAAAGAGAGATAGAAAGTAGAATTAAATTAGCATAAAGAAACAGATTTACATGTCTCTCTATTTCTCTCTCTCTCTCTCTGTGTGTGTGTGTGTATATTGCCTGATACAAGTTAAACCACGACATTTTAAATGATCCTCACTTCTTTGTCCACAAGACGTAATGGATACTTCACATCAGGGTCTTCAAGGGTAATGGCAGGTCTTCTTTTTATGCCAAAGAGCCTCCGGATAAAATCAAACACGAACTGAAAGCTGCCAGAGATGAGCTACGGAAGGTAAAATAAAACGGTATTTTCTAAACGTGCAGTAATGTACCAAGCATGTTCATGTGCAAAATTATAATGGGCGTGTGCTGCAAAACTGTGATGGGGTTTAGACTGTCAACAAACCGTCAAAATAGAGTTGATAAACATCCTTTCAAGCGATGAAATCGCATTTGAAACGTGTATACATAAGATTAGAGTATGCTATGTTGTCAACGTAACGTACAGCTGCATGCTGCAAAAAAAAAAAACTACGTGGAAAAACGACGTTCTGCAAGCACTTATTTAATATATAGATACTCACGTTAAAGATGAAAGACATTTTCTCCTGTTGTGTTTAGTGAGACACTATCATGCAACGAAGACTACAGACAACGAATAACTTTACTAGAAAGTAAGATCCCTATCAAAACGTCAATCGCTTCCTGGATAGGGAGGGGCTAAGTGCTAGTGCTGGTGCTGGTGACGTAATCGCGTAAAGATTCAAATCCTTTGTGAATCGTTGGATTCGTATTATCAGTAAACGAAGCTTCGTTACGTCAAAACTGTTCGAAACCTTTTGTGTGTTGTCAACTTGGCGATTTATACTTGGGATTTTGTTGCTAGGTTTTAGCAACTTTTCAGACTACCCTAGCAACTTTTTTTTTCATAAAGCACTTAGCAATAAATGTAGCTATTTTTAGTTTCAAGTTTTTGGCAACTTCTGTAAAGTGACTAAAATGATATAAAAGCACATATTTTCAACTAAATTACACAAAAAGAGGAAACCGCACAGCTAGCCATCCAAGCAGCACATCAACAAGAGCTGGTACAAACATCAAATGTGCATTAAGTTGCTAGTTTTATTTATTTTCACTACAAAAGCATAAAACACAATATTATACCTTTCACAAAAAAATGTGATGGAGAATTGCCGAAAAAACCCTCAAGGGGCTTAATTGGTGGCAATATCCATAAAAACAATTATATTTAATACATTTAAAACATATTATCAAACAGTTTAAAGTTAGGTTTAAAACACAAACCCATAAGGAAAATTCAAATAACTTAGAAACAACAATTTTACTCTGTTTAAACTGTTCTTTAGAAACCTCAATAAGTGATGTAGGAAGACTGTTCCATACCTTTGACCCTCTATATAATACACTAAACTGTGTTTGAGTCGTACGAGAGTAGGGAGGCCTGATAAGACAACCACTACGAGTTGGATAGTGATGAAATTCATTATTAAAAAGAGAAAAATTACAAAGATGCTGGGGAGATAACTTTTTTATAGAACTATAAACGAATAAAGTAATTTGAAGTTGATTTACTTGATAAACAGTAAGAATACTTGCCTGAGTAAACAGTGATTGGGAAGGTTGTCTACGATTTACACAAAATATTATTCATAATATCTTCTGAAGTAGATTCCAGTTTAGTTGGGTGGGTATTAGCCCAAGCAACATTGCAGTAATTTATATGTGGGTACAACATTGAAAAACACAACATGACTGAAACTTTTTTGTTAATCAGGTGCTGTATTTTACCTAATATACCGACATCTTTGGTTATTTTTGTACTTGTGGCACTAATGTGCGGTTTCCAAGATAAAGAGTCATCTAGTATAACACAGAGGAAACGAGCAGATCTAACATTGTCAATGAAGATATCATCAATTTGGATTTTCATTGAGGAATTAAATGAATCAGACTTGGTACCGAACAATATATAACTTGTTTTTTTTTTTTTTATATTTATACAGTTTGTTGGACTGGAACCAAGTAGGTAACTTGTCAAGTTCTTCATTAACTACTTTTATTAAAATGTCAGGGTTTTTATGGGAGTAAAATACACTTGTATCGTCTGCAAATACAATTTTAGAGAGTTTATTTGAGACATCTGGGAGGTCATTAACATATAATAAAAATAACAAGGGACCCAAGATGGATCCCTGTTCCAACTGGTCAATAATATTTTTGACACATTTATGATACAGCATGTTATTAGCTTGTATAAATAACTGTTGTTCATTTAGGTACACTGTAAGAAAAAAAATATGTAGAAACACTGAAAAGGTACTAGTCTTTTTCTGCCAGGATGTTAAGTTGTATCCCTGTGACCTTAAAACACAAAATACAATGTGGAATTTATAACACAGGAAAAACACCTGTGAAAAATAAATACGGATTGTTCCTTCATATTAACAGTCCATTGTATTGTATTTCTACAGACTTTTGTGTAGCATACTAACCATAGACAGTAACTACCAATAGGGCTTGGGCGCCGCGTTGCATTCTGGGACGTGGCGGCCATGTTGATGGCCTCGCGAAAGTAAACACACAGCAAGTCGAACGAGAAGAAGCAGAGTTGGGAGAAAGAAAAAAAAAGTTAAAATCGCGAAAAGTTTGTGGGGTTTACAGGGATACGCTAAACAGGGATGCCAGGGACCGGTATGTGGACAAACGCGGCACTATTAACGGTTTGGATCCATATGAAATTCCCAACAAAGAGTGGAGCACCGACGACGACGTGCTGCCGCACTTTAGCATTACAGATATCTTCGGTTACCTTGTTAGTTTTGTAAGCGCCTACACTTAGTTCGGAAGTTACAAGTCATCGGAGTCTTATGTGCAGTTCAAATGGATGGGTTCAGGAGCTGCAGATCGTAAAGCCGCAAACGGACAAAGGTAAGCCGCGCTCTTTTGTAACTGTTAGTGCTAACAACCACTCACACGTGTAACTTTTAACTATGTGTTTCAAGAGTGTAGTTAGTAGCTGTCAACCCTCCCGTTTTTTCCGGGGTTCTCGCGTATTTTAGCTCTTTTCCCGCTGTTTTCTCGTTTTAGTATTTTCCTGTAAAATATCCCGTTAGGTCTTTCTTCCATCGGACCTGTCAGTTTCTGTGCTGTTGTCCTGTTGCTAACTTACCCCCTTGCCCTTCCAGCGAAACAGGTGTTTTAAAAGCCTCGTTTTGCTTACTTGAAAGCAACCTTAGCGTGATTTTGGGCTTTTTAAGATAGCGTGGTTGTTGTGAGAGCACGATTTCACGCCAGTCTGTAAGCAATGTCACGTCAGACCTAGCTTCACAACTCGCTTAGTTAATGCAGCTGTCTTGTAGTACGGATTTTTGCGGTCAGCAGAGGGATAGCAACAAAAAGATGAATGTTGATTTTTTTTTTTCCTCATATTGGATAAAAAAAAATTCCATCTGTTCAATGATGACTTAAGCTTTATAAAGTAAATATTCAGATGCTATGGCCACTGCTTAAAAGTATAATTGTTCAGAATGTGCAGTTTTACTGTACTATAACTAAATGTTGTAAAAAAAATCGAATCATAAATATGTTACTTATGTTACTTTTACTTATTTTGTGCATTATTTGTGTGCAACACTGGCAGAGATCTCATTTAACGTTTGAACCAGTACCTTTGATCTTCACCTCAGTTTAGACATTTTAATTTCTTATATATATATATATATATATACACACACACACACACACACACGCACAGATATACTTGGATTAGGTTGATCCAATCCAACATTTGAAACCCAGCACAAAAGAAAGTTGAGTTACCTGTTCCATGGGTTGCAAAATCTGCATCATTCTGATAAAGATTAAACTTTTTGAACTCCGGCTCAGCATGAATGGGCAGTATTTCTATTCATATAAAATATTTTGTATTTTAATACATTTAATCTTAGTATTTTTCAAATTTCTAAATTCATTTTTGCCAACCATTACTATACATCTGATTTCCTGTATCAACAAGTATACAAAAATACTAAATAGAGAAATACTAAGATTTAAATACAAAAATAATATTTAAAAAGGAGGTTGATAGCCTACCTTATGTATTTTGAAAATTAAAAAGTACTCTGATTAAATGTTTGAAGAGCACCTAATATGGCATTTCAAATGTTCCAAATATTGTTTTAGAAGTCCTCAACAACAGTTTTGCATGGATGCAATGACAAAAAAGACTTATAATGTTTTCTTATAATATGCATTTATTTTTACCTGTTTTGACAGCGATTCTCAAATGATTCGTTTAGTGATTCACTTTTAAAAACCCCGCCTTTACGTGACGTTAGCGAGTATAGCCCAGGGTTCTTATTGTAAAAGCACAATCAGTCTTTGTTTGCGTTAACTCGATGCATAAACATAACGTTTTTACAAACAACAACAAAAAAAAGAGCAGTTACGTTACTACGAGGTATGACTCTATTCTTAAAGAAAACTCTGAAAACAACGACAACGATATCTCAATACAATTGTCATTGAAGACCTAGAAGCTAAATGGTGCTTACACAACAAACCAAACAATTATTAAGCATGCTACATAAAACATAAAAGCATCAATTATTAATAACACTTACAGGTTGTGATACGGAGGAGGAAGCTGAATCTTCCTTCAATATCAGCCGGCTCGTGACTCCACGTTTGATTGCATTTAAGTTTGTAAAGCAATCCTGTTCAAAATGGCGTGAACAAAGCACAAGGCTCGGACTATACTTCTGTGGTACAGTTGTATATACAGGGTTTATGCGGGGTTGTAAAAGGTAGTAAATTAAATTATGCCAAATTAAGGCCAGTAAAAAGTAGTAAACGTCATCTGACGTGGTAGTAAATTTTCGAATCCCCATCTAACTGGGTCCATATCATGGGTGTCCAAACTACGGCCCGCAGCCAGGGTCCGAAATTAACACCCGCCAAGCGCGGTTAGTTTTTCAGTTTGGCGAGTAAATCTCAAAAGGCTATCCGCCACACTGGCGGGTGAATGTTCATCATACCAAAATAGTAATAAAAAATATTACAATTGCCTTTTGTAATGTTATGATGCCTGAAAATTAGTTCAAATCTCTTGCGAATCTAGAGCGAGCGCACGGCCGAGAGGGAGAGACCTTGCATGTGTGTGTCTCTCTCTCTCTCTCATGCAGTGGTGACGCGTTTATATAAACGTCACCTAAACACTGTAAAAAAAATATTATGACATTTTAATTGTTTAATAATAAACAAGTGTTTCTGTGTCAGCTGCAAAGATGAAGTCAACACTGACTCGCGATCTTCGCAGTAGTGAACGCGCCAGAGAAAAATGCATTTCTTAGGCGTATAGCCTACTTTTATTTAGTTTTGAATGGTTCTGTTTAAAAGTAGAAATTTCAAGCTTTCTAATAGATAACCGCTCCTGACTTTCTCTTTCTCGCTCTCTCTGGTTCTCTATCTCTCCCTCCCAGTGTTGAAATTAAGTTATAATTGCCTCATTCAATTGTGATTTAATTATGTTATTAATTAATTTTGGAAAGATATTTCATGTCTTTACTTGTCACTTTACTTAACACTGCTACAGTTTAAGTTTGAAGCCGTGTTGGTAGTAAAAAATATTGTGATGGTAGTAAAATAGGTGGTAAAAGGGTAGTAAATTCAATTTAAGAATCTCTGTATAAACCCTGATATATGAATTGTAGCCACTTAGTCTTCAAATGCTCATCCTTGGGCAGATGAAAAAAATTTGCTTTTGAGTCGCACTTCAGAACACAGCATCTCGTCGCCATGATGTTTTCTAGTTTTCACTGGCGTCTTGGAGTGCAATAAGTGGGCGTGTCGTATTCAAATAACTTGACAAGTTGACGTCATCTAGTCAGAGAAAAAGCTTCGGTCTTCCACAGATTCATAAAAATGACTCAGTCGACTCTTACTTTTGAAAGACAATAACTTTATATACGGTGCACTGTAATATTTCAAACTTTGCAGGATGTTTTTGTACACTTAGATCTATGTTACACACTACATGAAAGGTAAATTTCAAAATTCCATGATGGGTGCTCTTTAAATGTTACACATTAGATTTTTTTTCAAAGGTAGGCTATTTAAATACAAAATAGTATTTTATATTTCAAATACATGTATTTTTATATACACACATCTTATGTTAACACAAACTTTTGGAAGCGATTAATCGTGATTTATCGATTTGACAGCCCTAGTTTAAATCCAAATGTTTCAGATCACCCTCAAATTCAGGGTAATATTAAATAAGACTTTTCTATAAGTCATTTAAATAATGAATGTATAATGTACAATACTAGAATACAGCAACTCTTTTGTTTAATTAATACATTGTTAACATTAGCATTAATTATTTATAATTATTAATTATTCCTGGAAACCATCTAAACAACATGAACATTTTCTATATATTTTTATTTTTATTTTTATTTTTTTTTATTTGGGCATTTAACCTGTGAACTCAAGAGACACCGGTTTCTCCTACAAAAACGATTTTCCAACTTGATCTCTATCTAACCAACTCATGTTGAGGAAGGTTTTTTTCATCCACACTCATCCAAAAACTACTGAACACACTTAAGTTAATCAATCAAGACTCAACAGTTTATCACAGAAATTTAATGACGACCCAACACAGTGGTCAAATGTGGTCATTTCTATTGACTGTACACAAAATGCATGTCATTGAACAACTGTACTGCAGCACAAGTGTAACATCCTTGTTTTTTCGATTGTTAAACTCAACCACGTCCCTTATATTTACACCAAGTTCTATAGATATTTCTCTATATATCGTTTGTACAATGTACAATGTTTTAATCAAGGGAAATTATAATAGCAAACAAATTCTGTAAGACTCTGATCCAGCCAAAGCATGCATGTTTTTGTCTAATAAACATGTCAAATGGTGTGCATTAGTGAAGTTAAAGCATGTTTTACAGCCTTGAAGAAAAAAGCTGAAGCCAAGAAACACAGAGCAACTTTTTTTTTTTTTTATGTGAGGAGGTACAGCTTTTACAAACACTTAATGACATTGGCCTCTGCTTTACATTTGGCTACACGGAAAAGCATCCATGCTAAGCACAAGAAACAGGTCAGATGAGAAATCCTTGTATATGTGCCAAGTATTGCTTTTACAAATCTAGTTTTGTGTACATAAATGATGGGGTCTATTGAAGACATTGTGTATATAAGCAGGTCCAATCTATAACATGACATAAAAATGATTTATCCTTGTCGGTTTTTGTGCTAGCTTATCAAAGCAATGATATTTTGCAAAGGCAAGGACATAGATACAGATACATTATGACTCATCTCTCTAGCACAAAATAGCAGATAGGGATTTCACAATAAATGTACTCCGTAAGAAAATAAAGTAACTATAAAGTTTCTTTAAAATAAATGTATCTTCACAGTTTTGAATTATTTGCATCATGATATTGTTATTCCGAAGTCAGCTACATATCAATAATCTGTTTGTATTTTAATTGGCAAATTTAGCAATAATCCAACCTTTCATGTTATATGAGGATGTTTATAACCAAGTTATTCCATTACTGTACATGAAATTTAAATCTTACAACACATATCTAAACAAAACTGGACTCTTGGACAGCACTAACAGCTAGGGATGGGTACCGAAACCCGGTATTAAAATGGCTCCGGGGCTAAATTATTAAAGACCGTAGTATCAGTAAGATCTGACAGTATCGGTTCTGCTTTCTGTAGGGGAGACCGGGGATGGTTGTAACACGGGGAGAGTTGTAACACTACCAATTCCATGAATCAGGGGCAAGATAGGAGTCATGTGACAATTTCAGTTTCATCAGGCTTCCTTTACAATCCCACATGGAGGTTTTCCAGTCTGTGTTGCTATCTCTCCTTAAGCTACAGCAGAAAATCTTATTCTGAGGTCAGAAAGTAAAAAAAAATAACAAGATAATATTTTGTTTAGTACTTCTACCGTTGTAGATAATGTTGTATGAGTTATATCAGGTCAAACTGTAGTTTCTCTAGTAAAGAATGGTTTATCAACCTTTTGCCAATTTCAAAGCACCATGCTAATACAGCTTGCTAAACAATGGGTGACAGTGAAGGGGTAGGTTGTAACACGTGTTTTGAAAGTGTTACAACCATCCCCTTACATACAACCAAGAACATTTTTGTGATTTTAACAATTCTACAGAATTACTAGAACTTGTGACTGGTAAAGAATGCATTTCATTTGTTCATTCTCTGGAGTGGGGATAAACATACGTCTGTTAATTTGCTCAAACACACAAACACACACACACACACACATTTTGTGAAAAGTGTGTTCATCCCATAGGTGTATTGGTTTTTATACTGTGCAAACTGTATATTCTATGGCCCTTCACCAACCCTACACCTAACCCTAAGCCTCACAGGAAACTTTGTGCATTTTTACTTTTTCAAAAAAACTCATTCTGTATGATTTATAAGTGTTTTGAAAAATGGGGACATGGGTTATGTGCTCATAAGTCACTCTCTCCTTGTAATACCTGTGTCATACCCATGTCATTATACATAGTTGTGTCCTGATATGACACAAAAACAAGAACACACACACACACACACACACACACACACACACACACGAATGTGCACATACAGACATGCACACACACAAAGGCACACATGCACAAAAACACACAATATGCTCATACACTCCCCATATTCACACATATTTATTGTTGCAGTCATTCATTTAAAATAAAACTGTTTTTGTGTCAAATCACTTGGAGTACCCTTAGTTTTTGTATATTTTGTCTACCTGTTACAACTTACCCCAGTATGTGTTACAACCTACCCCAGTAGTGGGGTAGGTTGTAACAAAGGACCACCTTGTATTTGTCATCATCTCACAAAGTCTGTGATATAGTTGAATACATTTAAATTGTTGCCATTTGTAGTATAAACATGTGGGTACTTTGCCAAGAAGTTTTAGACTTGTAGCCAAAAGAAAAAGGTAATTTTAGGCGTTGAAGAAAAAAGTGTTACAACCATCCCCGGTCTCCCCTACTGGCGGGAAAAATAATGTACTATGTATTTTTGCTTAATAGTGTTATCATGCACATTTTATCTCACCAAACATTTCTAATGTTCGATCATATTAAGACGTTTGTCTGTGAGATCTGCGAGATCGCTCATGTGCGCCGCGGAGGCTGTCTGTCAGTCAGTAACACACACACACCACAACGAGTGCAGCGCACGCACAGACACGATAACAGTATGAAAACTCCCGCTTAATAATAAAAAGTGACGGTGGCGAAAAGAGATTTGCTTAATAATGTTATCGTGCACATTTTATCTTACCAAACATTTCTAATTTGCGATATTAAGACGTTTGTCTGTGAGATCTGCAAGATCTCTCAAGCACGCCGCGGAGGCTGTCAGTCAGTCACACACACACACACACACACACACACACACACACCACAACAAGAACGAGCGAGGCGCACACACACGCATAATAAGGGGCCGTTCACATATCAAGTCTTTTGCATGCTCAAGTTCGTAATTTCAAATGTAGGCGCGTGATATGCATGCTCATAATGGAAGTGATGCAGTTGCGACGCGCACGCAGTGCGACGAGCTCGTTTTTTCCAGGCACGTCCGAACCGCATCGAGTTAAAAACATCTCAACAACGTTGAAAGCTCAGCCAAGATGAAGGAACAGCTGATAACTGTATGTTTTTTTTTTTTTAATTAATTTAGTAGCAGTGCTACTGCAAGCAGTTTTTAGTGCTGCAAATCCATTTATCCATTGCTGAAATTTTCGCATCTTCATGGAGAGAGCAGGTCA
Organism: Carassius auratus; assembly: GCF_003368295.1. Taxonomy (NCBI): domain Eukaryota; kingdom Metazoa; phylum Chordata; class Actinopteri; order Cypriniformes; family Cyprinidae; genus Carassius; species Carassius auratus. The sequence continues at coordinate 248,319 of NW_020525570.1, read as the reverse complement.
TGGTTGCTCAGCAACGGCAGACTCCTCTGGAGCGCAAGTGCCCGAAGGCTTTGGGGAAAAAAAATCAGAAAGCGGCGTGCCTAGCGTTTTCCATGCATTTTAAGACGCGATATGTGAACGGCCCCTACAGTATGAAAACTCCTGCTTAATACCAAGAGTGACGATGGCAGAGACAGCAAAACATTCCAAAGTGTGGTTATACTTCACTAGAGTTGATGCAGACAACGCTGGTTGTCATAAGTGCAACAAAATTTTTGCATGTAAGGGCGGAAACACAAGCAATCTTTCAAAAGTGCATTATGTGCAGACAGAGAAATGCAAAGTTTTCGACTGCATAACACAACACAAATGAACACAACACAAAGTACCGATAAGAATACCGTTAAAGTACCGGACCGTTAAGCAGTATCGGTAAGAGTAGTAATACCGTTAAAACCTTAACGATACCCATCCCTACTAACAGCATGTGTAAGATGCATACCTTTTATAATCATATATTATCCAATATTCATATCCCATGTGTGCCAATAAATGGTTGAATTTCTTATGTTATTTCTGGATAATCTTTGGATGAAATGTTATATATTTCTAAATCTGTTACTTTGGGTTGTATGTCCAGTACAGTTTCGAACTTACTATCATCCTGAAGGGTTATGCTGTGTTCACACCAAACGCGAATAGAGTGTCAAATTCGCGTATACCGCGTCTAGTTTGCTGCTTGAACATTTTGATGCTGTATTCACACCAAACGCGAATAGAGCGTCAAATTCGCGTCTACCGCGCCTAGTTTGCTGCTTGAACATTTTGAGATCATTCGAGCGTGAAATTAACTTCACAACAGATGCGAATTCGCGTCATGCGGGGGCTTCTGCCAGCTGAGTTCACTCAGCATTTTCAACCGCCATTTTATTCTGATAATTTTCAAAATATTACTGTTATCGTGTCATGAAATGTAGTTTTGTAAAAGTATTTCAGGCGAGAACGTAGTTGTTTGAAACTCAAATATGCAGTTTATTTATAAAGACAGTGTCTATTTAAAAAAAAATGTTTCGCTGATTTCGGAGATGAGCTCCATGCGATCAGCGGGAGCTCAGAGCTCATGTATCCACCGAGAGCAGCCTCACCTCGGCTAGACCTTCTGACATTTGCCGCTCGCTCTGATGTCTCTTTAGTGGTTCAAGATAAAATTTAATTAATTTGGGGTAAAACGAAACGTTTCTTATCTTTGGCCTTTATTCAATTAATCTATTAATATGTTTTTATATATATATAAAAATGAGGCGAATTCGCGTCTTCCGCGCCACGCCGCAAGACCTCCAGACATGCTAGACTTCGCACGAAACGCTCAATTCTCGCGTCAATGAGGCGAATTCGCGTATTCCGCACCGCGCTAAACGTCTCAAGCTGTGTTCACACCAAACGCGAAGAGAGTGTCAAATTCGTGTCTAGTTTGCCGCTTGAACATTTTGAGATCATTCATTCAATCAATAATCATTTAATTGCGCTCCCATGTTAACAGGTTAGAGCTTGCAGACTGCCTGCGTGAGATGTGTGGAAAATGCGTGCATGCTAGAAATAGAACCGACGCATATTTTTTCATGCGACACGCAAGCGTGTTGGAAGCATTTCCAGGCAAAATGTAATAGGAAAATGTTAAAATGTAATTTTGTACACAAATACATATTAATTCATGACACTTTGATGTTTGAAAGTCTATAGGTTGACATATATTCAGATTAGGGGTGTAACGGTATGCAAAAATCACGGTTTGGTTCATTTTCGGTACTGTAAGGGAAAGAAATGCGAACATTACACTGCAGGTTGTTTGCTACTATGAACTTTTTTTAACAATTTGTTTACACTTTTTTTTTTTATATTTTATAAAATAAAGAGTAAGAAATAATATACTGCTGCAAAGTTCTCCACTAAATAAAATACTCTCTCAAACCAATCTCATATAATAAAATTTAATGAAAAATATAAATAACTATATTACCAATCCCAGCTTGTAGGCCTGCTCATATTTAAAAAAAATATATATATATAACTTTTAAAATGCAGCATCAACAGTTTCAGTTTTTAGCCCTGCTCAGATTTTGTTATTGCGTTGGACCGATCAGAATTGAGAGCAAAGGTCTGTTTAAATGCCGACGGGAGCTGCGTTTCAATTACAATTGTTTTTTTCCTAGTTGTAGTGACAGTCACACTCGCGTGATGCCTTTTGAAAACATTAACAGTAGGCTTTATATTTATGCTCAACATTAAATATATTGGGTAATGCTTTAGAATAAGCTTCCGTTAGTTAACTACTGTCGTTAACATGAACTAAGCAAGAACAATCCTTCTACAGCATTTATAAGTCTTAGTTCATGTTAATTTCAACATTTACTAATGCATTATTTAAATCAAAAGTTGTGCTTGTTAACATTAGTTAATGCACTGTGAATTACCATTAACTAATGGAACCTTATTCTAAAGTGTTACCATATATTGTTGTCGTGAAGACAAGATCCTGATCTTTCGGCGGCCTCCCTCTGTCACCTACAGCAGCGTACCAGCGCCGCGTCAGGCACACTTCTGGTGTGTAAAGACGCAGAGACGCCACGCTCACACCCAGTGTGTCACCGGCCTCATTCGCGTGTAAACGCACCTTTGCATTGACTTAACATTGAAATCATTCGTGCTTGGTGTGAACACAGCATTACAGACAAACTCATGAACACCGGAACATGCACACTTAAAACAGCTTGTTTTGTGTTGGCTTCACATTTTTCACATTGAACAAAAGCAGTGCAGCAGATGAGGACTGGGAAAATGTACATTGCGACCAGTGCAATGGCATCTTTCATAACACATGATTTCAACATACTCGCAAGCAATGAAGACAGTAAAACCCCGCACAAAGGGTTGCTAGGAAATCTGCGTCCACCAAAAGGAAAATTAGCTTTTTGTGTTTTACAGAGGATCCATGCAGATTATTTGACAAAGATCGTTGGTTACGTGAACTGCTCAGTTTTAAGTGTACTAAGCACAGTGGTAGATCAGAGGGTCTTTAAAACATGTGGCTTGAAACAAATAGTTCAGGCCTAATGCGCTGCTGGACACAATGAATTTTAGGTGAGACGCATAAACTAAAAGCAACAAATTTAGTCTATCATTGGTTGGATAATTTGTGTTGGTTCAGTCTACAAATGGCTGAAGGTAGCAAATCCTTAAAACTGCAAAGCGTTAAACACAAGTGCTAGGATTTAAACAGCTGGCATTCTTATTGTTCAGTGACACAAATACCAAAACTTGTAGTTGGATGTGATTATTAAGTATACAAAACACCTCCTTTGTAAAACTCTACGCTTAGTGGATGTTATTGTCCAACTTGAACACAAATGGCTGGGGAAACTTGATGGCTGCATCACCTAACTTGACATGCATCATTTGTTTTAGTGTCTCTTGGAGGGAATGTTAGACAAATTTAAAGTTCAGAAGGCAGGCTAACAATATCAAGTCAATTGGAGAGTAATGTAAAACTGTCCTCAGCAGGTAGCATGACAATTGTTTTTCAAGTTCAGTTCCACCTAAAAATGAACCCCATCCATTTGCATGCATTGCTGAGGCAGTAATGACATCAGGAGCCATGGTTTCCCTGGGCACTAACATGGGTCGGGCGACATAATGCTGTCGTAATGTTGTTAGAATGTTTCCACATAAACGTAGCCCTTGGAATGGTATGAGTTCAGCAGGCTGACGTTTCTGCAACATGGTGGAGGTGTGAGCCTGTGCAGTGACACTCAATCTCTCAGTCTTCCCTACAGAATATCCCACCGGGCCGGTGCTGTCGTGATAGGTGAAGTTTGAAATGTCTCCAACCAGTTGGCACATAATTAATGGAGCTCTCGGTGAAAGCGCTGTATGGAGCGGTTGGTGTGAGTTTGGCCAAAGTGTCAGACGATGGAGCCCTTGGAAGTGGAGAGATGGATGGAGCGGATCCGCAGGGCCAGGGTTCTCTCCAGGTCATGGAGGACATCGTAGGATGGGCCTGGACCGGGGCTCTCTGCAGGAACCTCATACAGTAATTGCTTAAAGTTCTCCAGCTCGATCAGGAGCACCATGTTCTTCAGGAAGTAGCCCTCGATGAAGCCTCCCAACTCCAGAGCCCCCAGGAACTGAGGATGTGTGAAACATAATGTGAGTCTTAACATTCCTAATAGAGATTTCAGCACTCTTCTTACTTTGTTAAGGGATTAAAAAAAAAACTAAGTTGTATTTAATTCTGAATTATGAAGCCCTGCAAAGCTATACAGTAGAGGTAAAAAAAAACAAAAAAAACAAGCAGTACTATACTGTACCTCATATGGAAAAGTTCATGTTTAGTTTGCTTCTGAGGGGAAGGGTTGAAAATGTTGGCGCACATACTTGTGCAATTTTCTTTTTGTCTTAATTTTTTGTGGTATATTTCTAAAGATTCAAGACAAGCCGAGCTGGTGACATTTACATAGACGGATGAGTAATTATTAAAGCTGGTTGCATTCATCTAATTAATGTCATTAACCTATGCAAGTAGGAATGTTGATCCAAGGTTTAACAAATATACAGTGTGCAATGCCCAAACCTGACTGTACAGATAACTATCTAGGGCAATGTATAAACAAGGCATTACACAGAGCAAGATAACCTAGGATTATATTTGGTAATTGGCTAAACTGCAAAATATATATAAAATTTTCATAAGTAATTTTCCCTATTCAGTCTGTGCTAATATTTTTTCATATTGTATATTAATTATACATTTACATAATCTTATCACAATGGTTTCATTCAATTTGGTTTTTGACAGCTACAACACACTATTTCCCACTGTCAAATCACCTTTTTTACTGCACAAAATAAACGAATGACTGAACAGGAAAATTTCATTTTCATAATTGAATGTTTCAGAGTACCTTGGCATGTTTGTATATGTCCACACAGGTGTCAGTGGTGATGTTCTTGGAGCAGATTATTTCACAGTGTCTTTGGAGAGCCTCAAGTTGGAAGAACTTGGCTGCAGACAGGAGCTTTGAAGCAGAGGGAGCGACAGTGAGCCAAACTCATCAAGCTGCTTTCAGGTTTATCACGATCGAGAGCAATCGCTTAATTAAATTTAAAATACATAAGCATTTATCACAATTTCTGCTGCAGTTCTACATGCAAGAGAGCCTCCATCTGGTGACGATGGAGATAAATGAGAGATGATATATTTTTCTTAAAGTTTTCTATGAGTAATCTTGCCCATATCATCAGACCGTAACTCATTCATTCATCACATTCAACATCCTCTCAAGTCATCAGTCATTAAGTCATCATTAGTGCGAGGGAAAAATGGTTTAGGGTAGGAGGTATTATGATCTTAAAGGAGGAAAAGAGAAGGGAATATTTAATACCTCCATAACTTCAGTGTTCCTGATGTGCAGTGACTCAGTGCCACCACAGTAGAGATACTGCATTACCAGCTGAAATACAACAAAATGTTCTCAAACTTTCAAGGCACATTTTAAAGCATATGAGCTTAGACACACATTTTGTCACTAAGCCGAACAGCTGACAGAGGTAGGAATCAGACTAGCATAGTTTGACTGTAATACCGACATGTGTTAGAGTAGGACTTATGAGTCAACCTGAAAAATGTTGTACTTGACATGACTGATCTCGATGCACGTGTTCTCAGCTGCTGGTCTGTTAGAGAGCAGAGACTTAAACCTGGAAAGAGAAACATGAACATCCGTTAAAAGCTGTATTATTACTAAATCAAGTATTTATAGAGAGATTTGTAAAGATATAAGATGTGAGTTATGTAGTTATTCTGAAAACCTTGCAGGAATGAGTTCTAGAGTGGTACAGGTGTGTGGTTTATGTGCAGGCTGTGATGTCACGCAATGATAATGACCTCATGAATATGAAATGAGTTCATTCGGACATTACCCTTCTAGACCATCCAGTCCCTGCACGAATTATAATTCTTGTAGACATTGCAGATTTGAAAAGGTCTTATGTCTGCTCAGATATATCTACATTAGCTTTTATTGTCTAAAAGTTATCTTGAGATAAAGTGAAGCATATACAAGATAGCAAAATTAAAAATATATATATATATATGTTGACATTTCAGTTTAATATATATGACTATTTCTTTAAAGAAATATTATGTTCGCTCTTCTGAATTCCTTGTAATTTGTGAGAATTTTTCTTTTCAGTTCATGTGCACTAAAAAAATAATAAAAATAAGTATTATATAATATAACTAAAGGTTTAAAAAGACGTGTGTATATATATATATATATTAGTGATGGGCATAGATTAATCTCACTGTGATCTTGAAATTAATCTAGATTAAAATGACTCATTCTAATTCTGCCGAAGGCATTCAGAATATGTGTGTTACCCAAATAAAATTGACAAACAGTAAGTCTTTGAGAAGGGGTTTATCAAGCTAGGTGGTGCATTAGAAAAGGGCCTCATCTCCTGTTTCCAAAATGCATCACAAAGTGCTTGAAAAAGCTGTAAACTAATTCCACATTGCACAAGGTGCAAACAACCTTACGCCTGTTTCACACATACTACGTCTGCAGCGTGTATTTTTTTAAAAAGAGCAAAAATAAGCAAATTCGATGTTCAAGTGTTTTGAGACGCCTTTCTCCGCGTGAGCCCTGAACACCAGAACACCGCTCTTTTACATCTTTTTGTTTGTTCAAACTGCGATTTGTATTTGTTCATTCAGCTTTTCCGCGTCTTGTGTTTGGATGCTTTAGTGTTTAAATCGACAAGCGGTAAGGCTTAAAAACATGTGGAAAAGATAAGCTTTCGTGACAATGAGCAGCAGTGGCCCGTCAACTGTCCTGAACGTCTTTTTAGGCTGTCCTCAGCCAGTCGGTTATATAAAATATCAAGGTGAAAGTCATCATAGCTTGCTTAGTATAGACCCAGCTCCCAACCCACGGCGATATTTTTTTTTATCGCCCGATAAGAGTTTCACGTTAACGCAGCACATTAATGCCGATAACGGCCCACCACTAATATATATATATATTACACAAGTAAAAAAAAATTTTTGGCCAAAAGTTGAATACTGCGACACCATTAAACATGTTTGACCAGGACTACCTTTTTTTAATTTCTCTTTTTTGGACCAAACTATTTAAAATAGGTATTGTTAATTAAAATAAAGCTGAAATAATGTAATAGTATTAGTAAAAAAAAAAAAAAAGCTAAAATTAGAAAAATCTGCCTTTGCTACATGAAACTAAACAAGATTAAATTGTAATAATAGAAGTGTGTTATTTTTGCTCAGTTTATGTTCTTTGAAATAATATCAGGAGCTGAAACTACAGTGAATTGTAGTCATTAATTAATGCGAGCCAACTAATTTAGTGTGCGCACTAAAAGTGAAGAACCAAAGTCCCAAGTCCTGGCGCCCCTGCTGTGGAATAGATTCTACAAAATTAAGACATACCTTGGTGAGGCAGTGAAGAGCAGCACTTTATGTGCATAAAAGGGCTTTCCTTCCACCAGAAACGTCACGTCAGACATCTCTTTATTATTGAGAAATTGTGGATCTGTAGGAAGCAACAAATCAAATGTCCCCACGTCTGAGATGCAATATTACACAACAGTGATTACACAAGGTTCTTCATTATTCAGTACTGCCATGTCTTGTGTTTGACAGGCTGTCATCAACACATTTCAAGCTTGAATATTTCTCCTTTACAATTGCAATAGCTTTAACAAAGGCTAGAGGGCACTAGTGTTCCTCCAAAACTTTGAGCGTCAAATTAAATTTGAACAAAATTGAATATTCTTTAATTGTATTTCTGTGTCTCCTGAGAGAAAAAGTGTCCTTGTGTGCCCTAGAACTGTAGTTTGCAAGGATTTAAAAAGCACACTTTAACTATTCAATCAGATAAATGTGAATCCTCGTGCAGCACAAGCCGAGTTGGCCTTTTTTTATTGATCTAAATTGAACAGATAGTTCCAGTCATCTCTGTTTTTCATTAGCAGAGCAAGGACAGACACAATCACTGGCCATGTTGTGTCTAAAAAGTAAGTTATGCTATTTAAGCTTATAAAACTGTCTGCACAAGCAGTTTTGTTGATGTACTGAATTGCGGCACAGGCAAAGCATTCTTGCTTGTTTGATAATATTCAATTATTGATATTGTTAGTAGAGGCAGGGCAGAGCTGGAGTCGCTTTTGAAGATGAACTTAACAAGGAGCTGCGACTGACATACTCACCCAAACGAGACGTTTGCTTCTTTTTGATCTCGGTGAGTTTGGGGATTGGGAAAGGCCCGTAGCACTGGGTAAAGATGACTGACAACTGCTGGCTGAGCACTTCGTTCTATAGTGCACACAAACACATTCACTGCAGTTAGACCTTGAATTCTGTTATCTAAAAGTAAAATGCATCCAAGCCTACGGTAATCCAAACACAGCACTTATGATGAGCTCTGTAATTAGAGGATTTATGAGGTTAAGTACAGAGAAAGCTGGAACTGAGGTGGCTGACATTGATTGTCTGTTTGCTCGGAGTCAGGGACTGACACTCAGTGATAACAATAATGCAGAGACTTACGAGGGACATTAAATTCTGAAGTGCTGCAAAAATAATTGAAATGGTAATATGACAACGAAACTATGCTGTAACACCAGAGAGACCAAAACACACATTGCTAAGACAAAAGCTTCAATCAGTAAATAAGGTACAAATTAAATCTATTAAATTACATTTGTGTATAATTTACTTTCTTCTATTCAAGCTAATATTTTAATAATATTTGAAAACATTAGCTGGGATAGAAGAAAGCATTTCAACATTTTTGTTTTATCTAAATTATGCACACATGTAATTTACTACATTTTGGCAAAAAAAGTGCGAGACTACCTGTTTTATTCTACCAATGGCAAACAAAACTATTAAAAATTGTTGTCGTTAATTGGAATAAAGCTGAAACAAAGTAAAATAAAATAATAAAATAAAATAAAGTATTAGATGAAAAACTTGAAGCTAAATTTGAGATGTTGCCTTTATTACATGAAATGAAGTAACAAAGATGACTAAAACAAACTGAAATAAAAATAAATGTTTTTTTAATTAAAATTTGTTTAAAAAAAAAAGTAAATAAGAAACAAAATTAAAGCTAAAAGGAAATATTTAAAAAAAACTGAAAATAACAACTTGAAATATAAATAAAATAAATCAACTTAATATTTTAAAATAAAAAGATAATTCAGCATTAATAAAAGCTAATAGTACATAACACAAAAATTACACTAATGTGAAGAGCAGCTCTGAATTTAAACACTTCACACTTAAACAAACAAAAAAGAGGTTGCACAGGTGACTAAAACTATAAATACTACACTTTGAATGTCTACTGATACGATCAGCATGTAAATACAGGACTGAAACTGGCTCAGACTATAATAAAACCCTGAGAATGGACCTTGCTGGCTCGAAGGATCTGGAACATGAGTGGCAGTCCGTGCGTGACGAGTTCCTCCGTGTACTCGTCTTCTTTAATGCAGCTGAAGTCCTTCAGCAGGCCTTGGATCAGCGGCCGCCGCTGCTGCACGAAGCATGTTCGCAGGGACTCCAGCCACGTGTGCAGGGTCCATGGCACGCCTGCATATGGAATCAATATATCAGTTAATGTGACATTTCACAATCGATCTGTCCATCCATCCGCACAAAATGTCAAGCCTGTCCCAACAATCAATCTGTCAATATTCTGTAAGGAGAACCAACGACCCCACATATTTGAATGGTAGTGTAAATACAGTTAGTAGATAAATAAGGTGCATAGTGTTTTCATGACCGAAAACAAAGCAAAATAAACGATAGGTACTCAAATCTTGTTAACTAACTATTAAAGGGATTCAAACATCTTTCAAAGATTTGATGCACTAACCTGGTAAACTTTGGCAAGTGATTAGTTCAGCCTCAAAAGTGAGTCATATTTTAATCACAATGGACTGATAAAGAGTGGGATTTGGAAGTTGCATAAGCTGGTTAAGATTGGTCATGTCATTTAGTGCTTGTCATTTTTATGTGCAATATGCATCAGATGCCATTTGACGCTGAGACTAAACGGTGCATGACAGAAGTGAGCCAGGCGGTTGATGTCTGTGGTAGTCGTGCAGTGTTTTTACTAACCCAGGCTGCGGATGTCTATGGTAATGTCCACATGTCCGTGCTCGGCACTGTGGTACATGGCCTCGCGGAGGGCCCTTAGTTTGGCCTTGCCTGTCCGGAGAGTGGCTTCGTTCTGTGGCACTCTCCTCTCTACGGTCTCAGAGCCCTCGGCTAGGATCTCCTCCAGAGACAGCACGTCCCCCTTGTCCTTTTCCACCTGGGACAGAAGCCTCCGGAACACGTTTCTGCAGGAGCAAGTGCACGTCACAAACTCACTCAGGCGTTACTACTTATTAAAGGAATGGTTCACTCAAAGTTAAAATGTTTTTCCATGAAACACAAAATAAGAATTTTCAAGATTATTATTATTTTACACTGGCTATTGCAAGACATCAGATTACTTATATGATTACCATTCGTGATATAAATCCTGAAAAATATTAAGCATATTAATTGTTTTTAGTATTACAAATAATATTAACACTTTTTTATGCATTGATAATAATAACAAATGTTTCTTGATCACCAAAATATTAGCTTACTACAATGATTTCTGAAGGATCATGTTCAGTTTTGAATTAAAAAAATTCACCTTTGGAATAAATTATATAACAGGAATAAATCACATTTAAAAAAATAACAAATAGAAGACTTATTTTAAACTGCGATTATTATTTGACAGTATTACTGTTATAACTTGTTTTACTAAATAAATGCAGCCTTGGTGACCATGAGAGACTTTAAAAAGTTTTTTTAGCAACCCCAAACTTTTGAACGGTATTAAAAGGATGAGATTCAGAATGACAGTGAGTAAAGGAAAATTAAAATGTTTGTGTGAATTACCTTTAAGAAGAGTTTGTCATATATTGTCATAATCGGACTGTTTTAAACAAAACCACGAGGATTACTTGCATCATTTCTATAATCAGCAGATTGATGAGAACAAAGAGTTCTATGAAACATCTATGAAATGCCTTGAGCGCTTCTTTGTTTATGACTTCCATTTATCAATGCATTACAATGTGTTTTTCTTCTCCACTTTGCTGGATTTTCTCAAGATTGTATGTCTGGAAACTCATATACCTTCATAAAAGTACCAGCACTCTGCAACAGATCTAATATGCATAAACGACCAATCGCTGCGGCATGCACCACTGCAAACATCTCTAGGACTTAAGCTAAAGACATCCAGTTCTGGCTCAGACGTCGCTACACATCCCTCTCTAATAACGGATTGTCTTAATACCTCAGAGGTGAGTGAGTTGGCCGTCAAACACACTGGATTCTGATTCAGACGTATGCAGTGTGAATTTCAATGAGTTTCCATAATACAGCGCTGGCCATAGGTGAGAGTAAATGAATGAGCATGCAATCATCCATACGTTTGCCAGCAAAGGAGAGTGATGGGGCTGGAATTATGGTAGTAAATTACACAGGATTGTGCAGCCAAACACACCAGCTCAGGTTTTTTGCGTGCCAATAACAACACATCAGGGGTTCAGATCTGATAGATTGAGTTTCTGCAGTCAGAATGATTTATAAGGACACAGGAATAATTATAAGCGGTGACAAATGTGTCAATGAACTAATGAAAGTTTGGTTCCCTGTTGTGCTGGTGGAGAATGTGTTGTCACTTTATATATTTCATATGCTGCTGAGTCATTGGGTGTGCGTTACCTGTGTCCATGTGATGCTGCCAGGCTGTACGAGTTCATTTCACCCAGCGGACCAGAAGAAATGCCATTTCGGTAAGTGGTGCCAATCAAAGGGTCCGCTCCTCTTTCCAAAAGCAGACTGACCAGTTCAAAGTTGCCTGTTAAAATGCAAGACAATTAATATTCAATTTGGCTGATGGTTTTATTCAAAGCAATGTAATTAGACACCTATTGTGCTATTAAGATCAGCGGAGACATATTGCTGTTAACAACTAGTGGAATATGTGGAAAAAAATCCATGTCAATCATATGATGATAAAGCATAAAAGCGTAAAAATAATTTAAGTGTGAAAAACTGTGTTAGTCAATCATAATCATGTCAATAAATCTAAAATAAATAAAATTAATAAAAATAAAGTGTGTAAAAAAAAATGTCAATCCTGTTTGTAGTAAAAAAATAAATTACAAATTAAAAAGTATGACACCCTTCCTAATTAATAGTCCTGTCAATAAATCAAAAATAAACAAAAATAAATTGATACAAATAAATAAATGCAGTTTGAAAAAATATATTTTTGCAAACTACAGTCATGTCAATACATAAAAAATACTAACCAAAATTTATAAAAATAACTAAATCAGGTGTGAATAATCTGTTAATCATGTAAAGATATTAATAAACATTTATTTAAATTGTTATATTCAATCATAACCATGTCATTAAACTAATAAAAAATTAATTAATTAAATTAAATAAATTGTGACAGCATTTACTCAGTTATATAACCCCTTTTCTTTCCAGGTTTATAACAAATTGGGCTAGAAAAGATTTGTATAATTTATTTATTTTCTTTTGTTTAGTTTAATAAGGGGATTGAAATGTGGATTTTGTTTGTTATTTTAGCCTGATTGACTCCTCATGCTACAATTCCACCAATCAAAACCAGATACAGCATAAATTTAAAAGAAAAAGTCTTTAACTCTTTTCCATCCTGGTTTGACCTTAAATGGGTCATAAAAATTAATGTACATATTCTACTATCATGTGAATCCAGAGAATCAAACTCATGATGTTGATGTTGTAAGTCCTTGTTTTACCAGTTGAGCTACAGGACAAAGTAATTATCAGCCGGACCGTCTAGCAACCCGTCCGCAGATTGATTTGCTAATGTAAATTAGCAGCCTGTCCTGTGCACATCCACAATGTAATGAGGGAAAAGTGTTTCTACATTAGAAGGAAAAACCGAATGCTGACAGTGGGGGTAATTGAGCCAGCATACAGCAAATGAGGCATAATCAATGAGGCCTGATGGGCTTTGGATCCAATGAGGCTCAGACAATTCCATCCACAGCCATTTCTGGTGTGTCACAGGGGAACACAGGCATACGGTTAAACCCGTTTCAGCTCAATCGGTTTGGCTTGTGCTCCTTGATTCTCCTCCACTGCAGGAGATGATACAATTTTTGTGCACCCCATCTGTTTTTATCACCAAGAAGGTGTCCATTACCAGCTGACTGAAACCTGAATTACCCAAGTCTTCAATAGTCTGCACACTAAGTGGGGCAGACAGGTAATTTTCAGCATTATGCTGGAAAACACTCTGCAAATGTAAATGAATATCACTCAGGTCAATCCATATTCATAGGACTGCCACAGCCGGGATTATGAAATCTCATTTGGCACTGGTTTCCATACATCATTCCACCATGTGGACTTGTCACATTCACACTGTGGATGTAAAAAAAAAAAAAAAAAGGCTCCTGACGCTAAAGCTCATTAGCAGGTTTGCAAAGGGCACTTAAGAGCGATGCAGTCCCATCAGTCTCTGAATAATACTATTACAGCTCTGGAACCAGACTGGCACTCAAAAGTATAATGCCTTCAGTTTGTCAGCTCACAGTCTGCAAGGACCATTTTGCCGAAATTAGAGGCACAAAAGGAACAGAATGTAACCATTTAAAAATGGGTCCTGGGTGTATCATACAAAACCATCTAATGCAGATTCATATAATGCACAAAAAACTTGTTCACTCTTTGTCATCAAAGATTTGACTCACATATGGAATGTCCATCATGTAAATGTCATTTTGTAGTGTAATGTAAAAAATAAATAAATGTTTCTGTAATTTTATCAAATCAAATTCATGTTAATAAAACAATAAAAAAAAATATTTAATTATATACTTATTGTTAAAAATGTAGATAAAATATTTGAACTGTGTGAACTTGAGGGAAACTCCATGTTTGCAGATGCCACTAAGCTTGACATTTTGCTATTTAATCAATGAAATGCACACATTTCTGTGGCTTCAGTGTCCAAACACATTTTGGGGTCACTTGATGATGTGTTTTCTGGTACCTGCCGCAGATGCCAACTGTAGAGGCGTCTCTGTGTAGTTCTCTGTGCCATCTTGAATCGCTCCCTCCACATTTGCTCGGGCATCCAGCAGAAGCTGCTCAATAATGAAAGAAGTGCAATTATTATAAAACACATTTCAGAGGATATACCTTTAATATCACCAAGACATCAGTAAATATAAATGCAGTAATTGCATTAAATTAACCGTCTTTATGGTAATCTGGTCGTAACTTTTCTTAATCTTGCTTTAAGTGGGTGATTTTAGTCTGTTTGGCTGGTATTAAAAGGAAAATGAGAAATTATTCCTACAGAAAGCAACAAAGAGAAGGATTTTGGTTATAACTCCAACTGTTGTGGATGTGTGTTTGTGCGAGATTAAGCATCCCAAGAAATAATCACCTTGCCTTTCCATTTTTCCTGGAAGAGCTAAATAAGTGGGCCTCAGCAGGTCATCAGATTCAACACTTCTAGTATTTATTGTCAAAGTAAGACTTCATTCCATTTTTGGCATAAACAACAGAGTGCGCAGTCAATAAACTGGCCTCAAACTTCAAAGCATTCCTCATTCTACCTATTCATAATATGAATCCATGCCCATTCAAGTTCCTCTGACCCAGCACCATCCAGCCCACAACTAACATCAAACTGTTTCTTTGTGCCATTATTATTATGATGGTGGCATCATAATAATAACTGAGGAAAGTGCAAAGGTGGAAGGCATTGACAGCGCCACTACCTGCACGACAGGGACGTGTCCGTGTGACACGGCGAATGTGAGTGGAGTCCCCTGCCTGGTGTCAGGATAAACTGAGGGGTGCTTGTGTAGTGAGCTGGGCACCTGGGAATCATATAGGTCAAGTTCAGGGAGAGAAAAATTCAGCCATTATATACCAGCACACTAAGCTCCAATTGCGGAATTGCAGGAAAACGAGAAAAAAAAAGGGGGAAGGTATGAGTGAATGAGTAAGCGGAAAGTTGGAAAGTTCTTCCACCGTCTGGCTGTTTTGTTAATTCGAGCAAAGAGAAGAAGAAAGAGCTAGTGCTCGTTTTGTTTCTCCAAACCCCTTCTTTCCATCCAGCCCACATTAATCTGGAGTTTACTTGCATTCGGTCTCCTTTGGACAACTCCTACATGCCCTCCTTGCTTTATTTAAAATCCTGACCACAGTTTAGGATCTAGTTCATGGTTTTCATAGCAATAATGCAAAGACTGCAGGAAGAATAATTGGCAGCGAGTTCAGAGGTGTAAGTGAGTAAGTGACTAATGTACAAAGCACCAAAAAAGTAGGCTTTTGGGTGGCATTAATGTTTACAGTTGTACTGCATACAAAACTGAGCTCTCCTGTAATCGGGATAAATTATGCAGGCATCTGTTCATATCTCGGCAAACATGACCTCTTGGAACCAACTGTTCATGTGGGATTAAGGTTATACAATTGTTTGCACAAGGAAACTTTTGGCAAATAACTGCACATCTGCCCACTTGCTGATACTCTTCTTGAGCTTAATGCATTTTGTAAAACAAGGTAATATTAATGTATATGCATTTGGTGCTTTGTGCCCAAGTCAGCGACTTGTCTTCTAAGGGTCAAACAAAAAAGACGACATAAGGTAAAAGAGCACAAGATCACATCATGACATATACAAAAGAGAATTTCATGAAAAACCGTCAAGAAAGTCAAGAATCCCCCCCATATATATATATAAAATGTTGCATAAGTAGAATGAAGGACATAAAATGAGTAGACATAGAATGAGTATCTATTCATTGTGGTAGTATTTGTTACAGTGCCCAAATCTTTTTGTATTTTTTTAAGAACAATTACTGTAATACAGTTAAGAATAAGCTAAATTACTTATATTACAGTCAACATTGAGAATACTGAGAATTCTCATCCATATTATGGTAATTGTCAGAAAACATACTTAACTGCCATGAACATAATGTCACAATGCAGAAAATGTAATGATTCAAAAATAGGCTTCACTTTCTTTATGCAACATATAACTCGTGTATGGTGAAATAAGACCTGGACACATTCTTGATCGGTTTCAGGAGATTCACCCCTAAGGCAAATACATGAAACATGTTGATTTAAAATAAATGAAGGACTTTTATATTAGCATGACAGAGTAACTGTTGCTTTATGCAAGGTAGCCAATTGAATCCAATTTTATTTTCACGTTTCATGCTTTTCAACCTCAGTGCTTCACAATCAGTGTATCTACTTTAGGCAATCATTTCATTTTCCCACCTTTTTTTATATAAATAGCATTAAAAATAGGACATTTGTACAAACATGTTCAGTTCATTGGAAATCAACAGCACATCTCATTTGCTCGAAATCTCATTAAATATTCATGAGATCCATGAGAACCTAAGTAGACACACCTACATGCACATACAACCACTATTTAATTCACAAGCGCATGCAAACAGCATCGGGAAGAGGACAGAGAGAATAGTATGTTAGTTTTATAGAGACAGGTTAGCTTAACAGACACAGTGCAAAAACACGCTACAAGACACTTCTATATTCTCCACCAATAAATACTGACCTCACTGTTGATATCTGCTCCAGCGTCCAGCAGCATTTGCACCATGGCCTCGTCCCCACGGACGCACGAGTACATCAGAGGGGTCATTCCCTAAACAACAAACAAAAAACGCTGAACACCTACAGTACACGTGTCATAGTATGAGCCCATTGTGTAGAGCCTACAGCACAAGCTACTGCGGGACTAGTTATGCAACGTCTGAAAATAACCTTTTCACGAGACCCTAAAATGCCCATTTAAATGAACTGAGCGGAACACTAATCTTTATGGATGATGTTCAATTAATGCACTTATGCATATATACATTAGACCATCAAATCTACAGCTGCTTCAGAGAAACACAAACATAAAATCAGTGCATGAAGGCACAAAGTCAGCAATTAGCTGTTTTTAAACACAGCCTTTCAGAGTGCTAATAAATTATATTTATATACTGTTTCTTGATCCTCTACATTACAGTGACTTTACTACGGTGAAAGGGGTTTAAATACCCTGCTTCATTTTGTGCCTTAAACTTCTCTATAAACACTTAATTGTATAACTAACTCAAGAGCATGCAATTCTGCAAACAGTTTTCACCATGAAGGAGATTCATTTGTCAGTTGAGACGTATTTTCCCTCACGGCTCTTCTTGAAGTAACGAGTACCATATTTGCCAGCGTGATTTTGGAGTTACTCTCAATGATTCTCAGCTGGACTCCAACAATTGTCTGTGTCATCACATTTCCCACATTTGTCTGGTTTTGTCTCCGTGTTGCATCAAGTTTACATGTTAGTTTAATCCATTTTGTCAGCATCGGCATGTCGCCGTCATTCTTTGAATAAGCTGGCTGCTGTGTTCAAGACAGACTGTGACAGTAACACAAACCCAGCGCAGAATACAGATGACATTTGATTCATAAAACCGAGTGTCATGACTGCCATCACGATAGATGCTTCCACAGATCAGCTCAGATTTAAAAACATTTTTCCTTATTTAAAGGGCATGCAACTATTTATTTTCTTAGCCTAAAATGTCCACGTGGGTAATTTTTCTTCACATATATTATAAGAAGCCTACTAGGACATTCTTCTTCTAAAATGACATGCTTCATTGATGCTTGAACATCGAATGGTTTGAGGCTGACGAAGGAGGAGACAATGGAAGGTAGATGTGAGAAAAGTCACATTTTACATTGGTATTTACATCAGGGAGTAATTACAGTGGAAGTGCTGACTAATACTAATGTATGTGTATTATTTCATGACAATTATTTTTCTGGAGCTGCTCATAATTACACTGTTATTAGGTTGTTAGTGTTTAATTAATTATATTCAATTTAAAATGACTAACATGGCCACCATATCATCAAGTGTTACTGTATGAACAAATGGTGCTGTGCCAACAGAATTGAGAAAAAAAAAGTAGGCTCTTTCATTAAAATGCCAGTTTGAATTACAGTAATTTTTAGCATTCAGAGATAAAAATCTATAATCTAGTAAAGTCAGGCCTGAATTTCACACAAATGTGGGACTATATGTGTGTGTTAATATATCAGTGCCCACCTGTTCACTCATGCTGTTGATGCCATCTGGCCCGAGCAGGTTGACCGCTTGCTTGACCAGGTCAGTTCGTCCGCAGTTGAGCATCCGGAACCCCAGGTCCTGCAGGAATTTAGCTTCTGTGGATGCAGCGTCCAGTTTCCGTGTGGCAGAGAAGCAGTCGTCTGCTCTGTTGAATTAAAGGACAGTCCAGACCCCAGTTACACACCTCCAAACAAGAAACACTACTCAATGACTTTTATTTGTTTTCAGTTATTTTTCTGTATTATTCGTTGTTAATTTAATTTTAAATATAAACATTTATAACAGTATACAATAGATTATAATATATCCCTGACACGAAACATTGTTTGTTTGCCAAGATATCCTATATCTGTGAAGTTTACAGCATGCTCCTGAAAATAACTACTTCTTGACCATGTTAAAAGAACTCGCAAAACATAGCACTTCACAGCTTGCCACTAGGACACTACAGCCACACAGGAAATGAATGAAACTTACTTAATAAGCGACGCAGTATGAGGACTGTACATGTTGTGTGTTTGTACTGCCCTTCAGTGAATGACTAACTGTTAATTAAGTTATTCTACATGCATAGTGTGCATGCCGGCTGTGTATTTGTGCATGTATGGAAGTGATGTTGCATCCCAAACATACTTCAGCTGCCGCGGCTCACAGTCCACCCCAGGTAACAGCAGTCGGGCTGCCTGTCGTACATCGTCGCTGTCCACAGAGAAGCTTCGGCGGTGTTCTGTGTGCGCCACGGCCACCCGGATCCACTCCATCAGCGGAGGCAACACCAGGAACGGCCTACAGAGACACATATTTGATATTAGAGAAGCAGTTTACCCCAAAATTTCATAATTTTTCATAATTTGTTTTTGTCCCCAACCTAAATTTCTAGCATTTAAGCACTAAGGTTTTAAGATCATAAGAAACAAAATCAGTCCATTGCATTTAAACCTTTGTCTGTTAACTTATGTTTGTTTCTTCTAATCACCTGTGCGATTTCCATTTTCAATGGACATATCTGTTTGCGTGCAGCTTCGGGATACTTTAGAGAAGTAATCATAAGCTCTCTGGTGGAATTACAGTTGCTACTAATTATTAGTGCTAAGCTGCATCTAATTAGAGTGGCAGAATATAAAAGACCTGTTGCCATCCTGACAAGTTTTCAGTCAGAAAACGAAAGCTGGAGACTCATTACTAAGAAAAACATTCATTACAACAGATGAATTTGAAGGCAAAAATATCATTAAACCGCTGCAAATGTGCTTCTATTACACTTTTTCCATTGTGACAACTGCCAGTTTTTCATATATAAGATTCAAAACTACTCTTTACAGGGCAAAGGTTGAGAAATATGTGGAATTTGACTCAACTGTAGTGAGTCACGATGATTATGCCCATGAAACTCTTTGTATGTTGAATATTTTGCTTCAAGCATTTCCGAGCAGCACATCTAACATTATTGCACTGCAGTTTAACCGAGTTTAGAGGGTTGCCAGGTTGTTGTGAATAAATATGCTAATAATTCCAACAGCTAAATAATATGACAATATGAGAAACATACACAGTTGTGTCCGCCTACGCTTGTCTTTGTGGCAAACACCCCTCTGTGTTAAAAAGCATGCAGTGTGTTGGACAAACTATGTTATCATAATTTCCAAATTAGTTGTCTGTGCACACACACTTGGACGTAAATAAAAAGGAGGCGGCATTTGACGCTAGAAAAATGCCTTTTCAAAACTTATTCAAGGGGAAAAAAAGCCATAAAGCTTCATCTTGAACCCTCTGTCATCATCTAATTGTGCTTCCTGTGACCTAGATTTGCACAATCCACACTCTTCCTCCCCGGACACCTACCCACCGCAAGAAAGTCTGCCAGGAATCCGAGCTCCACCAAAACAAACCGCAAACCCTTCTCTGTTTCTCTTCTGCCTGAATAATATGCTTCTCAGCTCCCCTCCCTTCGAAGAAATGTTTAGAGGAAAAGGACGTGGTTCTCATTCCAGCCTGGAGTTTTCCAAAGTGAAGCCACATCTGGCTGATGAAGGAGACTATAGATTTCAACAGCTTTGTATTGACCAGAGGAAGGGAGTTGCCCTATCAAAAGTTTTACCACTTGCAAGAGTGGAGACTCTCCAAAAAAATGTCACGGTTTTCATAAACATTTTGCTAAGATAAATTCCACTGATTTATGGAAATAATATGCCTGTCAGGGTACTCTGAACTAAGGAGAAATACAATAATACAAAAATACAATCTTGTCATACATCTCAACAGGCACTCCACATTACAAGAACAAAACCAATGAAAAAAAGTTATCATTTGAAAATCATACCCTTTTGAAGTTTAATAGTCACATTCAGCCATATCGCAATTATTATCTTTCTGTCCCCAAATTTAAATCATTTGTACATTTAATATGTATAAGTGAAAGTGAAGAGTTGCATAGCAATGGATGACCCATATTCAGAATTTGTGCTCTGCATGCAACTCATCCAAGTGCACACACACACCGTGAACACACCCAGAGCAGTGGGCAGCCATATTCCTACAGCACCGCCACCTTCGGGTTATCAAGTCCGACTCTAACCATTACTGTGCATCCACACTGCCAGCGTTGACAGCGTCAAAAATCACTCTGGCCACCCTGCTCACCACGCTGCAGAAAGATTTGTGAGCGCGCTGACGTAGATCGAATGCTTATCTTCTATTTAAAGCGGCCACAAAGCAAACAAGCTTGTTAAACTTGTGCAGACTAACCACAATGAGGGTTATAAGTTAACCTCATTAAATATTGTTGTGGACGAAGCATTAAGGTCCTTTACCTAATAATATATAAATCACTCAAAAAAAATACTCTGATGCAAGTAAAAGTCCTGCACTGAAAATGTTACTTAAATATAATCAAGTATAAACATTACTCAATGTACATATAATCAAGGAAATTTGTTTAAAAGTAAACTGGGACTACTGTAGCCTAGTATTATTTATTAGATCATTAGATTATTATTCTTATATCGTTACTGCACACCGGGTCATAGCTCATTACCATAAAGTTGCCCTGATTTGAACTCTCCTCGACGCTCTCAACGGCCAAGTCGCGCCGCTGCTTGATGTCTGCTCATATTGAAAATTAATGACTTCCGGCCACTTTGACGCTCTCGACGCTGGCAGCGTGAACGCAGAGTTAGGCCACGACTCCCCCAATAAAATGTATTCGTGTTAGATAAGTTACATATCCATGCACATACAAAAACAATAAATTAAAACAATGAATAAATAAAACAAAAGGTGGCAAATATTGCCAAACTGTCAATTTGAGAATTTTTTTTCCTATAATTAATTATCTTTCAGATCTAGAAAAATTGCTTCTAGGAAATAGGTTTTCTAGATGTTTCAGTGTTTTTCATGTGGGAAATTATGCATTATGCAATGTGGATATGAGCGTCCACTCGAGTCCACTCGACTCAAATCTAAAGCCACCACCCTGAACCTCTCCAGACGCTTCTTCACTCTGATATCTTGTTTTCTTTCTCCATCTCTATTCATTACGCCCCCCCCCACCCCACACACTCATTTTAATTTGATCCTCACCTACCATCTATTTGATTTTTTTTTTTGTCATCCTTCCCTCTCTCTTTCTTCCTCTACTCTCTCATTCTTCTGTGAGAGGCCAAGATAGAAATGAATATAATAGAACAGATTGTCTGTCCCTGGAGAAGGAGGCCGCTCGCTGATGCACCTATTCTGTCGAGCATTGCATGGGCGTCCCACAGGGTCCTTGGATAGGGGGCTTTTTATCACATCTGAGTGATGTGGGACTGTCTGGGACGAGATGTCCTGATGGATTTATCGATGTGGAGCGGATGCTGAACATAACTCCGTAACAATCCATTAGCGCTCTCCTCCAACAGGAGTTAAGAGTTCTACTGTATCTTCATTGTGCTACAACACTGCATAAGGGAATTAAAGATTATGTCTAAATCACGTTTTCCTTGGCATCCCTGTGCCCTTATAGTGTGAATGCGGTCTTAAGTAACCCCATTTTGATTGAAAAACTCTCGGACATATACTGATTCACAGAAAAAGGATGTATTGCACAAAGCAACAGTGCACTAGATGCCATTTGAAGAAAGTACTACCATCATGGAAGCTGTATAGCATTGCCAAGGTGTTTAAAGTGGTTATTTCTCATTGCTATGTGTTTTTTTTCTAGGTGTGCCTAGACAAGGCACAGGTCCCTGCTTAAGCATTTTTTTCAGTTGTTTTATCATCTTCCAGGGGAAAAGACTTGTATTGTATTTGTAAAGTAATGTATTTTTCAGGATGCAGTGAAGCAGATATTTCTTAGAGCTAATATTAATTAGTGAACAATATACTGTTTTCACTGGCCAATACTACTATTTAGATAAGAGAGGTGGCTAATGACTTAAAGGGATACTCCACCCCGAAATGAAAATTTTGTCATTAATCACTTACCCCCATGATGTTCTAAATGATAAAATCTTTGTTCGTCTTAGGAACACAATTTAAAATATTTTGGATGAAAACCAGGAGGCTTGTGACTGTCCCATCGACAGTAATATAATTTAGTTGTATTAGTTAATTATTTATATTTTTATTGTATATAATTTTCAATTGTTTTTGAGTTTTGAGTACGTGTTTTTTGTTTAGTTAAAAAAAAAAAAAATATATTGAAAATGTGCATTACCTATTTACAAAGCTGAATGGACAAGGACGGCATGGTTATTATCAAAATAACAGACAAATAATCAGTTGTGATAATGCTAGTAATACTAATGATGGCTGCATTAGCAAACACCACAAATTAAATATTAGATGTATGATCTGCATTAACCCTTTATGACTGCCATGATTAACTGCATTACCGTGACATACAGGAGCAACTTTCATGCTTCTAATACACAGCATGCTCTTACCTCTCAGTGTGCAGGGTGATCTTCGAGGGTTCAACATTAGGGTTTTCCCACTCCATCTGAGGACAGTGCATGAAGTAGCAGAGTGTGTAGAGGGCTTCCGGTTCCCAGTGCATGGTGCCGGTGCAGTTCTGGTGTACAGGCGTTCCATTGCTGGCGTTCATGATGTGCAGTGGCTGAAGGTGATGCATGGCACGAGACACCAGGTCACCTACAGGGGGCAGTAAAGACATGTAGTTGAATGTATGAGAATGTACTTTTATAAAGACCCCTCTTTGACTGTGCTTTGCATCAAATAAACCTTTTATACTGTCTGTCTCTTTGTGCATGTGATGTATCAGGCCTCTAGTTTCATGTCACAGACACCGGGACATTTGACAGGTAGACATTCATTACAGAAGGAAATGACAGCAAAAGGACAACAACCTTTTCCCTTTCTCGCCGAAATCTGGTACAGAGGCTACAGAAGATATTGCTCATCTTATGGAAATGAAACTTGTCAAAATGTCACAATATTTCTATCAAACCTTCTTTCATCAAACGGTTTCTTATAAATTTGGGCTTAAATTTAGAACAAACCATCTAAAAAAAAAAAACTAAAAAACAAAAAAAACAATGTACCTTTTAGATAGAAACATGAAATGTGTTAAGATACTATTATATATTTACATATATACACTAATTATTAAGTTCAGTGATAAAACTATTAGCTTGGATGAATCACTGAGCCTTCTTGGTAAAACAAAGGAAAATGTAATTGGTTCTTTGGAAAATGTCAGAAGTTTTAAAACAGAACAACATAACAAAACACTGCAATTACTGAGAATGTGTGCAAAAGGAAGTCTGTAGACTCTGTTTAAAACCTTAAAAGTGTGTGTGTGTGTGTGTGTGTGTGCGTGTGCTGCTTTCTTAATTTTATTGGACGAAACACTAAGGCAGCAGCTGGTGAATATTACTCGCCATCAGACAAACACAAACAATCCATTTCGCTCTCTCTTAAGCACACACACACACACACACACCTCCTTACACACAGCTACACTGGCAGTGCTTCTCTATAACGGCCTTTATCCAAACGAAAGCCTTATCAAGAGCAAATCTGCTCTCTTTCAAAGTTCACTCCTCCTTCAAATTGTATAGAGGACAGCTGGTTTAAAGAAGGCAATCAGGAATAGGTTTTTAATAGTCCCTAAGAGCTTTTTTGATGTTCAGTTCAGGGTTAACATGTTTTACATAATCAGACTTTCTTAAAGCAATAAGAAAAGTATAGTACCTATAGTATCATTTCATGTACAATTTATCTTGTTTAACACATTCACAAAAAAAAAAAATCTGAATTCAGTTTAGTATCTGAATTCAGTTTAGTATGTGCATATGTAATTCATTATGTATTTTCTGTCATCTCTAATTTATTCAGCCCGGATTTCTTTACATTAGCTCTGTTTTTGACTGATCTGAATGCATTCTCTTACTGGATCATTGGACTGAAAACTTGATAAATTGCGCTTCAGTAATTGTGTTAATTGCATAAAATTATTTTTATGTGCTACGGATTTTTTAAATTAATGGCATGTGTTAATGTTGACGGCCCTTATAGATTTAGATTAATTTATTTTAAAGCATTTTATTTTCAACTTACCCTTACTTTTTTGCATGCATGCATCAATCAATAAATTAATAAATACAAATACATGCAGCCTTTTTTTATTTACATCTAAATAAATAACCCTTCCATTGTACAAATATCCTGCCACATATAACTCTTCCACTAAGACAGAGGGTCATATTCTTAATATTTAATGCTCCACTTTCCCTAAAACAGGAACAATAGAATGTAATTACAATTAGTTACTTTTTTTATGAGTAACAACATGCTCGGTTTGAGAGTAAGATCATGCAACTGAATATAAAATCTTTCTCAAGTCTTGTATGAAAGTGCTTAAAACCCATCATCAGAAGACTGGCATGTTCAGCTGCTCATGAACAGAAGCACACATTTTTTCACCTGTCCAGATGGTCTGAAACATGTCTTTTAAGCTCTGCCAAGCACCATTCATCTGAAGCTAGTCTTCGCTTGATTGTACCAGAGTTGAACTCTCTCAGTAAGAATGCGAAAAGATTTGATTCCAGTGTGACCACTTTCCACCCTGGGAGTTACTGTTAACATTGTACATTTTTCCTGAACAACTTAGTATTTTGGCTTTTGCTGTTTTAAGGTGAAACGTCACTTGGACTTGGAGCTGCACAAGGAAAACGAGAAGCTGAAATAACAGTCAAAAACAGCTAGGACAGATTTAAAACCTGTGCAATTCAATGAGCACATCAAATTTGAAGCATTTCATCTGTAATGACACAATACTATGTGTTGACCTAATAAAAGGTAACTATCAAAATGTTTTATGTAAAATAACGTTAGTTATTCAGCAGGGGTTATGGTGTAGTGCTGCAGGGGGTCTGCTGCTTGATTGCGATTACATTTTTGTTAAATTAAATAATACTGTTTATTAGACCCCATTGGCCCTTGCTCATCAATTGGTTTGGCTCAGATGAAATGTGACCTGTGAATCACCTCTGGAGCTCACGGGTGTGTGAAGAGCACAGCTGCAGGCCAGAGGAGTGGAAAGACCTCTGCAGAGCACTCATACTCACCACTGCTGCTTTACAGCTGGTGACCTTTTGTAGAAGACTACATACGGCATCAGCACAAAATAGGATTGCTCTGTCACAATACTAAGAATCAGTTGACCAGTGGTTGTGGAACTGGTGTTATTTCCATCATGATTAAATCTAATCAGCAGAGCTGCACTGTCCAACATAATAGAGAAGAAATAGAAATAACAAGGATTCAGTTCTCTATCTTGTTTCTTGTATACCACCCACTAAATTAGTGTAATTGTGGATAGCAAATACTAAAATGAAAACTACCGTAAATGAAAACACTTATATATATATATATATATATATATATACCAATTACATACCAATAATCAATTTAATTGGAATAATTTAAAAGCCAAATAAAACACATTTCAATAACTCCAAAATGAACTAAAATAAAATTGGCCACAAATAAATGTCAGAATTTGAAAAATATATATATATTTTCATTTTATAACATGCCTTCATTAAACATGCAAATCGTCTCTCTCTCATATACTAAAAGAAAAAGACAAACCAAAAGACAAAATTGTAAATAAGATCTTTGCCAAACTAGCAATGCCTTTGCAACTGCCCACAACGCTGATTTTGCACAGGCAAGCGCCACTCAAAATGTCTTCGTAAAATTATTATTATAATCAACAAACAACAGGCTCCAAAACATCTGCTGATAAATGGCAAAGCTGGCCCACATTTCCAGGTTAGTTTGACACTTCGTACTCCTCTCTTTACCACGATAAAACAGAGGCTCTCGTTTTTTCCCTAAGCCTTTCGGGTGTGATTTAACTTTGAAATTGCTCCAATTATAGATCCACAAATTCCCCTTTACTCCCATCTTCTCTACAGAGAAACAGGCAGCCTTAATGATAGATCCTCTACATGGCCTTCTCTAGTCTAATTGCTCTTTGGCGGCTGGTGTAGTTTGGAGGGTGTCAGAAGAGGGGAGAGAGCAGAGGCATTCTCACGTCTTTATACTTTGTGGTAATTATTCTCCGGTCGTTCCCAAAAGGCCTCTTGGGCACACCTGCATTAATCATAAAGAATGACTCGAAGGAACTCCCTCTCTTTCCTCCCTTCAGCAGATGCTGGAGTAGGAGGTGTAATTATGAGGAACGGATCACGCCCCCGTCGAATATGATGCCGCAGAGATGCCCCGCGAGCCCATCCACTCTGCCAAGTGTAATATCGAGGCATAATACTCTACTTTTTTATTTCTTGCTGTATAGTTTTGCTTAATATTGAAAGAGGGAATCTTTGAAGGTAAATGAGTGCAAACTGAAGGTGTTCTACTACCTTTTCTGCAACATGTGCAACTTTAGTTTTTCCTGAAGTGACCAGCTGCCATGTTTCACGATCCAATCAATTTCTGACAGATAAAATGAAGTCCTAGTCTTCACTCACTAGCCACTTTATTAGGTACACCTTGCTAGTACTGGGTTGGACCCCCTTTTGCCTTCACAACTGCCTTTATTTTTTGTGGCATAGATAGAGAAGGTGTTGGAAACATTCCTCAGAGATTTTGGTCTATATTGACATCATAGTATCATGCAGTTGCTGCAGATTTGTCGGCTATACATCCATGATGTGAAACTCTTGTTCCATCACATCCCAAAGCTGCTCTATTGGATTGAGATCTGGTGACTGTGGAAGCCATTTGAGTAAAGTGAACTCATGGTCATGTTCAAGAAACCAGTCTGAGATGATTTGAGCTTTGTGACATGGTGCATTATCCTGCTGGAAGTAGCCATCAGGGGCCCAAAGTGTGCCAAGAAAATATCCCCCACACCATTACACCACCACCAGACTGAACCATTGAAAAAAGACAGGATGGGTCCATGCTTTCATATTCTTTACACCAAATTCTGACCCTACCATCTGAATGTCGCAGCAGAAATTGAGACTCATTGACCAAATTGTAGCCTCTGTGTCCTGTTCTTAGCTGAGGAAATTGACCTCATCTAGATGCCTAAATGCATTTTGTTGCTGCCTGCCCTGTGACTGACTGATTAGCAATTTGTGTTATCAAGCAATTGAACAGGTGTACCTAATAAAGTGGCTAGTGAGTGTCTATTTTTGAACATCCTGTTTTTATATGGAAGTGTGCCACATTTTGGTTGCAAATGTCATTTCATGTTTACCTAAACATACTATCTTTCACTATGGAAAAGAAAGCATCAAAAACCATAACTGAAAGTGACCTTCAATGATTTGAATCTCAAGTAGGATGCAATCTAATAATGATGAACCACAACCTGAAGCTTCAAAGAGATGCCAAAGGACAAAGTCAAAGCCGAAAGACTGAAACTGTCCTTTTTGGTGTCAAAGAAGCTTGGACCCTTAGAAGTTTATTTCAGAGGGCATTTCCAGAGCCAGGCAAAATCCTCAACCTTACTAAGACACTTCACATACAGCTTACCGAGGCCTTACTGACAAATAAAGACCAGAGCGAATATTTATTTAGTATAGAATTGTTTAAATGATTAAAATGATTCTTATTATTGATTATGCATGTCTTTTACACAATATATTCACTGGAAATTGAGCTAGTGAAAGAATGAATTATTCCCGGTGGGGTCTTCTGCTGTTGTAGCCCATCCACCTCAAGGTTGTGCGTGTAGTGGCTTCAGAAATGCTTTGCTGCATACATCGGTTGTAACGAGTGGTTATTTCAGTCAAAGTTGCTCTTCTATCAGCTTGAATCAGTCGGCCCATTCTCCTCTGACTTCTAGCATTAACAAGGCATCTTCGCTAACAGGACTGCCGCATACTGGATGTTTTTCCCTTTTCACGCCATTCTTTGTAAACCCTAGAAATGGTTGTGCGTGAAAATCCCAGTAACTGAGCAGATTGTGAAATACTCAGACTGGCCCGTCTGGCACCAACAACCATGCAACGCTCAAAATTGCTTAAATCATCTTTCCCATTCTGACATTCAGTTTGGAGTTCAGGAGATTGTCTTGACAAGGACCACACCCCTAAATGCATTGAAGCAACTGCCATGTGATTGGTTGATTAAATAATTGCATTAATGAGAAATTGAATAGGTATTCCTAATAATCATTTAGGTGAGTGTATACTAGAAGAATATAATACCAAAATGAAAATAACACTTAAAATAAGCAAAACCACAAAGCACAGATTTTTTTCTCTCTCCACAAAATAGAGAAAGTCATATGGGTTTGAAATTGTGTAAGGGTAAGGAAATGAAGATAGAATTTATATTTTGGGTGAACTATAAGTGGAGCAATTACACAGGGAGCAAAAACAATAAATTTCTCTCTTTTTTTGTTCAATTTGTTTTTGTTTATCAGTAAAAATGCCCTCTCTCACCATCAGCCATTCTGATTTTGACTCAAGGTCAAAGCCAACAATGGTCTACCCATCAGTGAGGCAATCTGTAAGAGATCAAGGCCGGTGAATCACTGGTTATGCCTGACTAGTCAGCAAATGTGTCACTGAAACAGGTGCCTTCATTTAAAAGTCACACACATACGCAAACAAAATTATGCAGTGTGTTTGCGTATGCATATGCTCTCTGGAGGCCGTCATACTGAATCCTCCAGAGAATGATGATTGCCTCATCCACCCTATGTGGCTGTGTGGACCGGAATTATAAAGACAAACTATCACTGCGGGCCATGATTCATCTAGCTGAGGACTTGACGCCATTAACAATGGCAACTCACAATATCTATCACCCAGAGGCCAGAAGCACAGAGTGTTTCATCTATGGGTACATTTACAACATGACATCCATTACAAATAACCACCTCTGGGAAGCCATAACTACAACCTCCGAGTGCAGATACTATATACTAATGGCAGTCATAAAACAGTTCAAGCCTTGTAATTTAATTTGACAAACTGCATGTGTCATTCTGCTTATCTGTGCAGTCACAATGTAACCGCGAGTGCTAAATTGCTTTTGTACAACAATCCAATAAACAAAATTTAATATTGGGTAAATTACAGTTTAAACTATATTGCCAGTTACTTTGTGTAGTTTTGCTCCACCAATGGAAATATTTCAGAACAAAGGTACAATAGAACCATTGCATGTTGGTAAAGACTTGTTTAGGTGAATTATTCAGCGTCTCATTCATGAAATCACTTGTACCGTTCCTGAACGAGTCTGCATTCGATTCATTCATCAAAATCAGCATTATCAATCAGCATTTTTCAACCAGTTGATAAAGTGAGCGATTCAATGACTCATTTATAAAGAAAGGCATTTGTTTTGTACCTAAATAAAATTGTACTTTTTAATCAATGATTTAAGTGAATGATTAAATTACAAATGTATAAAGACGGTCATTTGTTTCTGTTCCTGAATTATTCAGAGCTCTTGAATGAATCAGTTGGGTTGATAAGTCACTGACACACTAATAAATACAGTCACATTTCGCCACCTACTGGCAAGTCAAGGTAGTTTGCAGAAAGAGTCACTGAAAAATCCCCAGCACTAATACACAGACTGACAGACTGTCAGCAAACACAAGCTGAGTGATACAAACAGTAAAAATCCCAGATGCACAGTAATTTGAGGACCGGAACAAACTGTTGTATAATCCTTAATTAAACACATATATTACCACAGGCATGCAAAACACAGTAAGCACAAACTGTAACACTGAACTTGGGATTCAAGTTAATTTATTTTTCCTAAAGCAACCCTAAACCCTGATTTCAGCTGCCAGGGGTGATGCTTTCTAAGATTTTCTCATGTTTTATGCATATATGATGATACCGCTCCTACAGGGAAACCTCTGCAGTTGTTCTAAAGAGCCACAGTAGGCATAGTGAGTGGCAGGCTGGCTTACCTTTATGCCCCCAAATCTGATTTTATGATGAAATATGTTGAGATTTCATATATAAGACAACTCATCTCATAAAACTGATCTCTGGAGGTGACATGGGGAGCAATGAAAGACGTGAATTCAGCAGTGCTCTTGAGTGCTGGGAAATAAGACGGAAGAATTAGGATGACCTGGGTCTGAGGATGCTTATTAGCAAAGTTTATACAACAAACCTCTGAGGCGCTCAGGGGAGTCCTTCATGTAAACACTTTTCTTAAATGCACTTTTACATAATGATTCTGAAAGTGTCACCCTCAGGTCATCCAAGAGGTATATGAGTTTGCTTTTTCATCTGAAATCAGTGCTTGATCGGTGCATATTTCTCTCCTGATTCAGACAAGACTTTTGCTTGAGAAAGCAATATAATGGAAAGAGAAGCCATTTTTTTATGCTTTTTGCTTCACAAGACATTATTTGATGGACTGGAAATGTGTGGATTACTAGTAGATTATGATTATGTTTTTATTAGCTGTTTTCACTCATTTTGACAGCACCTATTCACTGCAGGGGATCCACTGGTGAGCAAGAGATGTAAAGCTACATTTCTCCACATCTGTTCCAATGAATAGATCCTGAAAAAGAAACAAACTCATCTACAGCTTTTAGATTTTCATTTTTGGATGGACTATCCCTTTAAATCTAATACTTAATGTTGAACCACACACAATGCAATTGCTTTACTGAAAAGTGTTGCTACTGTGTTGACAACAACTTCCCCTTAGATCTTTTGCAAGTCCTAGCTGGATGCCGAAGGAAATTTCTGCATAAAAGATTGTCTCCACAAACGTGACAAATGGAGGCGTCTCAGTATTAACTACCAATGTGAAAGCAGCAGGAAATAGTGTCGAAGCCTGTATAATTACTCCCTCTCAGTATAATTACCGGGTTTTCATTTGACCGTGAAATAAAGGCACCTTGCTATGCAATCTCCTGCACAGCTCGTGGGATATTTTTTCCATTGAGGCAGCACAAGACTTTTGGCTCCATTAAAATTTGAAGACACTCACCTCATTTTCTGGAAGGGAGCACAGCTCAAGTGCAAAATATTAAATGTTTTCAAATAAATGGTAAACGGATATTTCATATCGTGTTGTGATAAAAAAAAAAAAATGCATACAAGCATGTGATTCCCCCACTGACACAAGCTGGTCCATCAATAACATTGCCTGTCCACGCTGAACACCAAACAGTTGTGTGACTAAACTTTTCAAATACAATATATTGTGATTGATTAAAAAAAATTTTTGGACCAATGCAAAAAAAAAAAAAAAAAAAGCAGATGAACCAAATGTCTTATGCTGATTATGATAAAAACATGGAAAAGATTTTCACGTTGAGTCACATCTGATTATGAAATGTTTTAGCATCAGCATTTTATATTATGCACTATATGTATTTCAACATTTACCAACACATTTATTTCAGTATTACAAATTATGTGCTCATGCTGATGCATGCTATGTTAATTACACTAAATCAAATACAATTACGTGCCATTTTGGCCGAATTTGCAGTTATCCTGAGTAACATGAGAGTTGTCAAACTTTAACTGTCAGGAGGCCTTCATTAAGATGCTTTTTTTTTACATGCTTGACAGCATGGTAATAATGCACTTGAATCATCTACAAGCCACAATGCTCAGTATAAGGTGCAGGCTTATAAAGTGAACTAATTAGAATAAATTCCTTCAGCTAATGTTAAATTACAATGCCCTTTTAATTGTGATCATTGAAAGGTGACTGCAGCACATTGTATTTCCCCCTCACAATTTTCTCTTTGAGGTCTGTCAGCAGTCTGCAGAAAGAGTGACAGGTCAGGAGTTGCTGTAGTTTGTGCAGATGAAAATAATGACTCAATTGCCCTTATCTGTCTGGCAAGCATCAGAGTGAAAAAAAGAGGCTTGTCTTCTCAGACTCTTTAGTGCAATTCTGAAATGCACTTTAACAAGTCTCCAACTGAAACAGAAAGGTGAGCCAGGACATACTATATATAGGTGCTCATTGCCTTTTTTATTATTACATGATAAACATTTTATTTACATCACACAAGGGGAGGGACATTCGTATCCTATAGAGCATTTGACTGGACAAAAATGTGCAACAGGATGACTTATTATTTCTGCTCCATGTTACTAAAAGAGAAAGTGTGTACATTTTAAATACACATTTTTGCTAAAGGTGAGTTTAGTCAATGTTAAGGAATACACTTATGTTTAGAAGGCAACAAAGCAAATACATATGGATTAAACTGGATAATTCGATCCTGTAGCTTCAAACATCTTATTATATCCTAAAAGTTGTTTGGATTTTGTTGGTGAATACTTCAGCTTTTGTCTTGCTTGTAAAAAGTATTAGATATATTTCTCTTTAGCCCTGCCCTACTATCTGTTTTCTGCACCAAAGCATCAAGTAGGCATTTCCCTTTGTGCTGTATGATCATTTAGATTACTTACAAAAACGCTTGAACAAGGATTAAGTAAATATCAGAGGATGTACCCTTTAGACACAAAGCTTTCAGACAGATGATCAACTTCCCAGGGGCTGTGCATGTCTAAATGTACATGCAAGTTTGTGTATGTGAGTGTGTGCTTAGCAAATAGCAGTGTTTTTGTCCCACAGTCTGCTTTCAAGGTGTCAGAGGGGAAATTGTGTATCTCAGCAGGTAGAAATAAGTGATGAGGAAATGATAGACATGTCAGGTTTAAAGGACATGGTGTCCTAAAAAAAGAGAGAAAGTATCTGAGGAAAAATGTCTAAGCATCCATATTTGCAAATTTCCACATTGAGTTTTCCTTAGCTTTGCTTAACCACTGTTATTAAGGAGTCCAAAGAGCAAGCGGTGTGTCTTTGTGAAAAAAGTAACTTCTCCAGGTTTTACAAAAACAGGTGAATAGCTTAAATCTCACTGAAGTCCTCCTTAAGCAGATCTATTTAAAAAAATAAGAATACTTCGACCTTTTCACAATTCATCAGTGATCACAAATTTAAGGGAAGTATAACTTTTTCTTAAAAGAAGAGAAAAACTATTTAAGGTGAAAGTGACAGTAAAGGCATTTACACTGAACAAAATTATAAATGCAACATTTTGTTTCTGCCCCATTTTTCATGAGCTGAACTCAAAGATCAAAGACTTTTTCTATGTACACAAAAGGCCTATTTCTATCAAATATTGCTCCCAAATCTGTCTAAATCTATGTTAATAAGCACTTCTCCTTCGCCGAGATAATCCACCCACCTCACAGGTGTGGCATATCAAGATGCTGATTAGACAGCATGATTATTGCACAGGTGTGCCTTAGCTTGGCCACAATAAAAGGCCACTAAAATATACAGGGTTTCTTTTCTTGCTCCTTATATTTTCATTCAGACTTAATATTACTCTAAAAGCTAAATCACACTGCACTGACAGCCAACAACCAACGTTGAAAATCACCAGATTACAGTATGTCACTTCTCAGATATTCTATGACCCCAAAAACAAGTAGTGACCAATGCCAACAGATGCTAAAAGAGTAGCACACTGATCCGACAAAACCCAACATGTCAGTCTGTTAGTGCAGTGTGAATTAGCCTCAACTTGCTAAGCATTTAACAGCTGTTCTGATACTGAAGTGGCACTTGGTGTGTTTCCGGGTGGCTCAGGCCCATCAGGAAACATCACAGAGAATGGGGAAAAAAAGGGGCTTGATTGGGTCATCTTCATTTACAGGCTAAATGCAGATGATTTCACTTCTTTCACTGACACTGGACATCCTTATCATCAATACTGCTGGCGACATTTAAATGTCAGTAAGAAAATAAATTTAATTTTCTGCTATATATAACAGCTATAATTTAGAAACCTATAACTAGAAGAAGAAAAAGTGTTAGCTTATAACCTTGACATGCAGTGCATTTCCATGACGACAAATCAGTCACAACCAATTTATAATTGTCTGTGTTGCATATTAAGCTCATATCTTAAAACACTGGAATATAATGAAAAATATTACAGATATAAAAGTAAAATAAAAGGTCAACAGTCTACTAAATGACTATTAGACATAAGTCCAATTGAGCTGCTGGTCTATAATTAAAATCATTGCTTTTCAGTTTTTTGAGAACTTCAAGTTAATATTTGATTTAGACTTAATAATAAACCTACTTAAGTTATCCCGCCAAGAGCAGCTAGGGGTTTTCTCTATGCCTTGTCAAGATTGTGGTTTGAATAATAGTCCTTAATTGCTAATTTCCTATGCATAATCTAAAAGGCCTATGTTAAATGAAATGAATACATTTCACTTTTTCACATTTATTTTGTTTTTAGCGCAAATATTGAAAGCAAAGGTTTCTTCTGGACTTTATAAGCTCCAGAAAAGCATGTACTGGACATTTTTCAAGATACCCCAAAGTTTGAATAAATAACTTAATAAAGAATGCTAGGGATTATGGTAAACCAATAAGAAAGCTCAGTGCAGGCCGAACTCTTCAGGGGATTCTTGGAGGGAGCGGAGAGACAGATGTCTGAATTACAGCCATATTGTAAAGGGAGCTTCTTCTCACAGTTTTCGTGCAGTAGCATATAAACAGAAAATAATTCTGGTAATTTTTTGAGAGAAATAAATAGGGTAAAAACTCATGTACTATAAAAATATGTGCTTGTTTAATTGTCCCTGATGTATAGCTAAAGAAATTTTTTTTTTAAACGTTGTATCATAACATAAGCAGCCTTCAGCACAGAGGAGTTTGTAATAGGTGGGTCTCATTGTTAACTGCCCACAGTATATCATGTTTCCAAGTTAATTTGCCTAACGGATGCTTTTAACATCAGCGGTGTATGTGGCTTCATACAGAGACGTTGGGACGCTCATAAAAATGCTGGACACTCACTAACGAGTACTGTTTTGCATTACACCACACCGACCATTACCA
The DNA here is from genome assembly GCF_003368295.1 of Carassius auratus. Classification (NCBI taxonomy): domain Eukaryota; kingdom Metazoa; phylum Chordata; class Actinopteri; order Cypriniformes; family Cyprinidae; genus Carassius; species Carassius auratus. Next base: position 212,671 of record NW_020525570.1, on the reverse strand, counting down.
GTCTGTGATAAGGACATTGTGAGATAATTATATATTTCAGCATTTAAATATTTCACATAGCCAAAACTGAGAAGATTCAACAGGGAAAATGAATATGCATGGGAACTTTTCATCAGCAACAACAAAACAGCTATTGCATAATCCAGGCTTTTATATTTCACTGCACAGTTTGAAAATGAGCCATAGTTAGTTAACTGTCAATTAGGTAGCTTTTGAAGGGTTTGCAGTCAGTATATAAATGCATATTGTACATTGTACACACAAGACTGGAAAGGTGGAAAAGTCAATGATATCTGATTATGCCTTATTTAAGGCGCAACAGCTAATATTATGCATGTTACATCACCAATGCCGCATTATGACAGCAACCTCAAATCTGTGCTAATAATTTATACAATAACACAAACACCCTGCAGCTTCCTAAATAATCCACCTAATATGTTAAGTCTATTTAGTATTCAATATAAATGACTATTGAGCACTATAAAAAAAAAAAAAAAATGTACAAGGGTACAAAAAAAACTGCAATATAAACCTTTTGAATTCGAATCAACATGAAGACAGTAAAATAAATATTACCATGATACACAAATAATACTGTACATGCACGCACGCACACACACACACACACATACACACACACAGTATATATAGAAAAAATTCACCCCACTTTAAAAATCATCACATTTTGTTGCTTTGCGACCAGAAATAAAGACAGACATAGTTTTTTTTATTTTTTATCCAGCTGGATTTTCTCAGTGCAACTCAGAACATTCAAGTCAAATATATAACATAGGATATAATATAATATTTATATTATTTAAAAAAAAAAAAAAAAACACTGAGTTGGAAAAAGCATCACCCCCTTGTGTCAGTATTTTGTTGAACCACCTTTTGGTTCAATTACAGCCTTTAGTCTGTTGGGATTAACTTTGCACATCTAGACTTTGCAATATTTGCCCACTCTTCTTTGCAAAACTGCTGAGGTTCAGTTCAATTTGATTGTGACTGTTTGTGTTCTGCAGTCTCCATGTCTTTCCACAGATTTTCACTGGGGTTTAAGTCTGGGCTCTGACTGGGCCATGCAAGGACATTCACCTTTTTCTCCTTCAACCACTGTGTGCTCAGAATCGCTGTATGCTTTGGGTCATTGTCATGTTGAAAAGTAAACCTTCTTCCCATTTGACTGTATTAAGCCCCATACATTTCTTTCTATCCTGACAAGTGCTCCAGTCCCTGCTGCAGAGAAACCGACAGTAGCTTGCCACCCATAGTTGATTGTTTGCTTTAGCCTACATCTACATTAATCCGGATACATTTGAAAATGGTGTTTTCGTTTTAAAATGCTCTCCGTCCACTAGCATTTTCCAAGTGTCTTATCCACACAGAGACATCAGAAAATGTTAAATTTGCTTTCTGTGCATGCATAAAGCCTCAAAAAAGATAACTGAAGATGATACACACGGAACAGGCATGAGACCTAATATGTATATATTAGGGCTGGTGAGCGATTAAATTTTTTTATCTAATTAATTCCATGATATTTTGATTAATCTAATTAATTGCACATCAAATTACTCTGAAAAGATAAAGTCATTGTTGTGCAAAGCATCAAACAGAGACTACAAAAAGTAGGTTCAGTAAGAAAAATTGTTTCATAAAATGTATTACATATACTCTTTTGGACCATGTGAGTAAATGTCAGAATGGTTGGGTGAACTATAACTTTAATAATTTATTTTCTTAATTTTATTATTACTACTATGAAAATATAAAATAATTTCTTTAATGGAAATGATACTCTAAATAATAAACTAAAACTGCCATTAGGTGGTGGTAAATGTCTTAATGATTAAGTCATCGAGTCATTCATTTGATTTGTTCAAATGGCTGATTCATTTAGGAGTGAAGTAAAGGGATCTTTATGAATGGTTCATTGAATCATCAGGCTTGTTCGACTTGAAGGGGATCATCACCATCAGACTGATCGGTGTGTGCCAGCAAAGAATCGCAAGAGCTATAGAGAGCAAACGGCTACTTGTGCTTTTGAATCACTCTCTTTGATGTACTTGATGTCATACACTGATCGGTCTGTGCAGCGCCACTTCAAATCCAACGCCACTATGGCCAATGGTTCAACGCGCCAAATGGTTCACCAAGTTAAGAAATTAAGAAATGAAATGCCGCTGTGGGTTGCACGGGGATAAACAGTTGTGATTTGTATTTATATTTTGGTTGGCAAAATTGAGCAAAACAGACAACATTGTGTCTAAAATAACACAATATTAACTTCTTAATGAACTGTAAGATGGGTATCACATTTGCACTAGTGCGATATTGCACTTAGACTACAGCTCATGTGATACAATATTAACTTCTTAATGAACTGTAAGATGAGTTACAGTTAGGATATAATATAATATAATATAATTAAAAATAAACAAAAAATAATTAAATCGGGAGCATCCCCTCCTGTGACCCATGATTTGTCTGTACGTGTATTCAGAACCAGTGAGCAAAGGACTTTCATAATAAAAAAACTGTGATAAACGAGAGAAAAAAATAAATCAATTAATGCGTTAACGCGATAATGCGTTAACTTGCCAAGCCCTTATTAAAATATCATTCAAACAAACAAATATATGTACATTTATTTATTAAGGGGAAATAACTTAAATTTTGCTTAAGAATTTAGCTTAAAGCTAAATAAAAAAGTACACATTATTTATTTATGTTTTGTGAGCCTCACCTAATCAATACTAATTAATTGTACATACTATAAATTATATCTAATAATTGTGCTTAATTCTGCTTAAGAATTTAGCTTGAAGCAAGAAGAAAAAAAAGGTTAATTTTAAATATGACCCCAAAATGTTCTGGGTTTTTGTGAGTTTTACCCAAACAAAATGTATTTCATACACTAAACAAGTAAGCAATAGGCTGGTTGCAATGTTTGCCCTATTGTTTCCCAGCAGAATGCAATGTTGATTAGAGTGACAGTAGGGTCACTGGCACTCTGTAATTTACTCAAGTCCCTTTGCACACATCAAATTTCCCCTCCTCAGTGGGGTCACATGTATTAATTTTGCAGGCACACTTGAGGAGACATAATCAGTGTGGATGATGGTGTTCTCTTTTGCATCTTGAATTATTGGGTGTTGTTTGATCACTATGTTTTAAAAAATAACACTATAATTAAAAAATAACCAAGGCCACAATCCTGTAGTACACACAAGCTCTGAAATTCACTGCCGCACACAGGCTAACCAAGACAAATATACAAAGAGCTATTATTCACGGAGACACGGTTATTCAACGGCCATCCGGTGGACACTTCAGGGAGACACACCCCACTCAGCAAGGGTAGGGCCTTCCAGCTGCTGACCGCTGCCTTCATACACCCACACAATAGACTAAAAACAGCTAAAGGCCTCGGAATACTTCACTTTCCGTGTTCCGTCTCATGCACAGCCTCGTCTGCACAGCTTTCAAAGTATACTCAACCGTGGATGAGCGCGGATGGATGAATTTGACACATGCACAGTACCACTTACTTTACTTGCATTCTGTCTCAACATTCACCTCGTGCATGCGCAGCTGTCCGCAAGCCCTCCTGCTCACGAAAATTATGTAATGTGGACTTTGCGTGGACATGGAATTCCAAAGAATATTTTGGCCCAGATGTGAAACAGCTCAGGGACCTGACACAGAATGGATCCCAAACCAAGGTCATTGCTTAATTTCACTGGCCCAAGGAGAAATATTTTGACTAAACTTAAACATGAATGTATCATGAAAAGTATGATGAAAAATGTGCACTCTTTCTCTTCTCAGAAAAACATATCAAAAACACTGATGACTAATCCTGCACTAGATGGATTTTTAGAATGAGAATGCCCCTCCCCCTAGTACAGCCTGTACAACCAACATGTACAAATAGTTGCTAATAAACCTTTTCAAAAAGGATAAAATGTTTTTTTTTTTTTTTTTTTTTTTACTGAGGATTTACAGTACCATTTAAAGGTGTGGGGTCAGTATGATTTTTTAAATGAATAATTAGTGACAAGAAAGACATTTCCTATTCCAAATGAATGAAATCATGTAGTAATGTGAAGACATCTGAAGACTGGAGTAAAGGCTGCTATATATATATATATATATATACAAATTTTTTTTTTACATCCTCACAGGATTAAACATTTTAAAATGTTAAAATTATTTTAAATATTAATATTTCACAATAGTCCTGTTTTACTGCATTTCTGATCAAATAAACGCAGCACTGGTAAGTATAAAAGACTTATTTAAAAAACAATTTACAAAATATTGCCAACCCCTTTTGAACAGTAGTGTATATAATGAAATTTTGCAATTAATAGAATGAAAATGATCAAATACTGTATGTCCACCTTAAACCACCTAGGGTGGCAAGTAGCAAATCATGGCTAAAACATAACTAAAACTTATTTGTCCCAAACGTCCTGTTTCAATAAAAGAAAACACACCAACACACATTCCTTGGCACGAGAACTTACTGAGCTCTGCGATGCTCCCCACGCGGGTCGCCAGGAGGGACTGTTCAATAGTGCGGAGTTCAGCCTGGCTGTAGGCATGGCCCTCTCCAGTTTTCACTGCTCGCTGCTGGTCACGGTGCAGGTTCAGACTGTCCGGCAGACTCAATAAACCTGTGGGACAAAGATCAGACAATCAAATATATAAATAAGCATGTGAATGAGCCAAAACCAGATAAAAAACATCTGCAATTGGACCAAGAGACTTTGAGAGCTAAGTGTTATGACATTATCACTGTTCGAGAGGAAAATCAAACAACCCCCGAAGCAATTAAAACTGCTGTTGGACCTTTTTCAAATTGCAACAAGCCACTCGCCCACAGGTGAGGTTAGCAGTGTGTATTGGCTGGAGCCCTTGTCGTCCAATGTTCATTCAATAACCCCTATCAAATTACTTCACAGCGCTGCAGCCAAGGCTTTTGTTTGAACGGGAGAATAGGCAGCGACAGATGGGATATTGAGCTCAGTTACAGGTGAATAAAGACAGACAAGCCGCTATCTGTCTGAGCTAAAGGTTCCACACGTGGGACTGTATTGTGTTTCTGAACTGGTATTAATTAACGGGTGATAATCTGTAACCATTTGTCTTTCAGACATCCCTAGCCATTTGATTTGAAGTGTGTCAGTCGACAGTACATCTAAGCAATATTGCTTTGGTGATATTGCTTTTATATAGCAGATCAATAAACTAGTTAATATTGGGTTACTTACATTTCAGACACAATACTGTCAGTTATGATGTCTATATTTGCTCCGCCACAGTAGAACCTCCTTGAAATGCTCCATAGCAGCATTTCCAAATGAATATTTCAATAATTCACACATAAAAGAAAGCCACTTGTTTAATTCCTGAATGTATCTGTTTATGAATGAATAAATGATTCACTGTCTCACTTATAATGGTAGCCATCTGATTAGTCCCTGAATGAATGTGTTTTTTAATGAACTGGTTGAGAAAATGATTCAATGACTCGCTAATAAAGACCACCACTTGTTTTATCCCTGAATGAAACAGTGTTGTTGATTGAGCTGGTTGAGTAGATGATTCAATGACTTACTCAAAAAGACAGTTTTGTTTTATTTCCTGATGAATCAGTGTTTTAGAATGAATCTTTTAAGTAGATGATTCAGTGACTCACTTCCAAAGACAGCCACTTGTTTTGTCCCAAAATGAAACTGTGTTTTTGAATAAATATGTTGAGTAGATGATTCAATGACTGACTCATAAAGACCACAACTTGTTTGTTCCAGAATTAATCAGTGTGTCAAACAAGTTGTATAAATGATTCAGTGACTCAAATCATAAAGGCAGCTATCTAATTCACTCTGTAATGGACCAGTGTTAATGGCATAAAATACAGCCATTTCAATGATTCACTTATAAAGCCAGACCCCTAAATGGATCCTTAATGAATCTGTTTGAATTAACTAACTGTTGTAGAAATATACATAGCATACATAAAAATAGTGTTAGGTAACTAACACTAACATGTTACATAATCAGATTAAAAAAAAAAGTTAAGAAACTTGTTAATTATCAAAATGAATCCACTTCAGAGAGTTTTAGTCAGTTGACTAAATCACAAAAAAGTAACCTAATGTAGATTCATTATTTTCAGTAAACCTTAATGTTTAACATTACATGTCATAATAAGCAACACAATATTTAAACATGGTGTTTTTAACAATACTATTCTTCAACACTGCACAGAAACACGAAACAGCCTACCAGGAAGCTATTTTAAGCAGGTTATTCTCTTGACTTTCATCTAAAGGGATTTGTGCTGTCAGTCTCCCAGAGGTTGGTAAATATCCTGTATCCTGTTGTATATTGAATGACGCCGTTAGCAGAAGACAACACAGGGAAAGAAACAGAAACTCATGAAGTTTTCATAAAACCCATGAAGTTTTCATAAAACCATGATTAAAATAACCTGGCATGGTGAGTTCTGGCTGCTGCGGATCTCTTTATGCTTAGTGAGTTAATGCATAATGGAGGATGTGCAATATTAGCCAGATGGGAAACAAGCTGAATGTTTTGTCAAGAGACACAATGTTGTTCATGGCTGACATGATGCTTTTAAGGAATTTTGAAGGGAGTTCAAGCGAGGGAATGCTTTGTTTGGGGTGACTGTCTCGTCTGATGAAGTTCCTTTTAACACGGGTGCCGCAATACAGCATGAACGTTTGCATGCGTGCAGCCCCTAATGAAGCCACAGGACATCACACAAGGCAGCAAGGTGATGTCAGTTACAGTAGTGTTTTGCTGCAGGTTTTCGTACAGTTGAGTGATAGGTGAGAGAGTATGATGTACTGTAGTCCAAAAACACTGGACTGACTTTGACTAACAAAAACCTGACAGCTCTGGCTGCCAGAACGTTACTGTAAAAATATGGTAGCAATGTTACTTGCATTGTGGGATGGCACCTAGTAAAAATTTTATAAAGCTGAATGACATAGGAGCACTAAAATATAATGTTAATATACCAACTTATCTAAGCTTTTAAAATCAGTTTTTACTGTAAAAATGTTCTGATAATAAAGCAGTTGGTAAAATTGATAAACCAATACTGCTAAATAAAACACTAACCATAAACAAAAATATGAAATAAATTCTAAACAATTGAGATGGTTCACCCAATGAATTCTAGGATAGCCCATTTTGTCCATACATTACAAGGCAATTTAATAATTCTTTTATTATTTTTATGTTTGTTTCTACTTTATCATTATTTGCATTGCCATTAATAAGGTAATTCTCACATTTTACAAATAAAATAATATTTAACAAAAAAAATTGTACTTATACTATTTTTAAAATACACTTTAGTAATATAAATTCAAAATACAGTATCAAAATATAATCTTTTTTATTTTTAATATATTTTATATAACAAAATATAATATATCATATAAATTTAAATGATTAAATGTTTTATTTATATAAGGTAAATTAGAGTTATCAGATATTAACTGTAATAACAGTTAAAATTCCAATAAAATAAAGTGTTCAAATCAGAGTATATCTAACAATCTGTTTTTCTCAGACACAAACACAAAGAAACATGCACCCAGTTGGAAAAACATGCAGTGCATGCGAGCTGTCATCACCCTGGAATAAATCCCAGAATGCCATGGGAAGAAAAATGGACAGTTTCTGATTGCTAGAAATCTTTTCATGACTCTTTCGCTTGGGCCAAAAATATGCGCTCCAGTTGGGGATAAAAACAGGCCTCAATATTTTATGACCCCTCTCTACCCTGCTCTTGGAACTCTTCACTCTCTCTTACCCTGTTCTCTCAGTGCATCAACTTTTTAATGTCATTACAGATGCTGAAAGATTTCCCTGCAATATTCATACAATCAGATCAAATCACGAAAATGCGAGCCGGAACATTCTCATAGCGCCAACTCTGCAGCCCCACCATGAAGCAACCATGTTATTTCTCTTCAGCACTTGTATTCCCTACTAAGAAGGAAGTAACAGTTATTTTTATTTGCAGCAATGTTTTGCTTCACTTGATTTGGGGTTAACTTAAAAGGTGAAAGGGGTGGGAGGAGAAAAATTAGACCACAGTCCCTTGAAAATATTGGGCTTGGCCAACTGGTGGCAAAACACTCCAAATATGTCTTAGCGTGATTTTATATTATATATCTGCTTCTTCAACAAACTATAAAATTTCTCTACTTGTACAGTGAAAAGGGGAGAGGACACTGAATTATAAGAATGCCATAACCTCAAGAACAGTTTGCAATAACTTGGTTTCAATAACTAGATATTTCAATTACAGCTGGGGAAGGAAGTAAAGGGTATGTAGAGAGTTTTCCATTGCAAGAACGGTGTGAGGACACACTTGTTTTTTCAAAGACACAATTTTTGACTATCATGAAAACTGACATCTGAAGAGAATATGCTGGAAAAATATTTTCAGAAAACATGCTGATGGATAGCAGGGTGTCGTATAATTCTAAGACCCCACGTCCTTTATTTAAACAATGTATCCACAATGTACCAATGTCATTGACGCTTGGTTAGCCAAGACAGAACATATCCTTTTAATTAAACATCTGGCAAAACAAACATTTGCAAAGAATATGGCTAAACTCAAGCCAAATCTTCAGTTTTTCAAAAGAACGTTCTCTGACTAAAAGCGGTTCATAGACCTGAATACCGAATTGCTCGTAGTTCAAAGGTAATCCTGTGCTTCTGTAATCCAATATATTCACAAGTATATCCTGTGTTTAAAAATAGGGAAGTAAAATATTTATAATTTGTATTATTTCATATTTTAACCCTGCTGAAAAGTCAAAAGTCCAAATAATAATCTGCATTTTTAAATAATTTTAAAAAAGTATCAACTAGCCCCACTCTCCCTTACTAGCAGCCATTCAGATAATAGGATGACAACACATCATCACTCATTAAAACGCTATGCTTTGTACAAGCATATCTGCATATAGACAATAGCTACAGCCAACTGATAGAACTACATCTTCAGTCAGTAAATGAGTGAATGCTTTTAATGGACATTACAATCTCATTGAAAGACTCCAAGACGTATGCCTTTGGGGACCAGTCATTATGCGCAATATTACTGCCATGACGATGGGCCCATAATTCTCTGCTGGTTTTAGTGGCATTTAAGTGATATCCAAAAACGACTTGGACGCCTCAACATTGATCGTAAACCCAGAACTTCGACAGACTATCACATCATCCCCCTCTGCCACTACATCTGTCACTTCTTAAAGAGCCAATTTATTTCTTTATAAGGAAATAGAGAGGAACACAATGTCAGCCAACCAGATGGAAGCAAAATGAGCACTATAAGTGCAGGTAAATTATATTAGCTAAATGCCAAATGGATTATTCATAGGCTGATGCTGGTTTCAAGCTGCATCACACTGAAAATATTACTAATAGATGCACGAAGACATTAACAAAGTCTTTGAGTGGCACCATAAACAGCATCTGAGACCATAGTAATAATGCTTCTATTTATAATAATGCTTCTTTTCTATTTCCCTTTTTCCCCTCATTTGCATTACAAATTACATTATTATTTGAGTAAAAATGGCCATGACCATGCCTTTCTTTTTGCTTTACTGTACCAACAGCAGCACTCGACTCGAGCTACATGAATGAACTCCACAATTTTATGTAAAAACAGATGATCATGTTCTCCATCACGATCTAAATAGCATCTTGAGGTTCAGTGGAAGATCATCTTACCATCTGTACAAAGAAGGTTCAAACAATCAATTTCACACATCGTTTATTTGATTAGTGACCTAGAAACAGTGCAAAATCTGAAATATTAATTTTTCATTTAACTTCACAATGCTTCTTTGTTTACATGTTTTCAAGATTCTAATAAATTCGGTTTAGAATAAAATGAAGTCCGTACCAGATTTTCAACACAGTCTCATACTTTGGGACCCCACCGTATTCATCTTTAACAAATGGGCCAGAGGGCATACATTAGATTTGCATACGTCCACAGCAGCCAATTGAGTTTTCCCACAGTTTCCACACAACAACAGACTTTCTCGAGCAATGTGGTATATTCTAGCTTGACTGAAATCCATTGTCAGCTCTGCACTGAATGATTAGATCTACAATCAATATGTCCCATTCTTTTCCTGTGACACTCACTTCTTTTCCCTAATGCACACTCAGACACTTTGTTTCATTTCCTGCAGCTGTTGAAGTGATAAGGTATAGGCGAAAAAAAATAAATAAATTGTTCATTCCAAAACATTTTGTTACCGGAGTCACGGAATATCAGGAATAAAGATGAATTCCACGACCGACAATCAAACTCTGTAGAACATATCAAATTTAAATTTGACAGAACAATACGATTGTTCTAAAATTCAAAGGGGTTCAGAGTAGCTTTGTTCACTAACTTATTTAAAGTATCATGGGAATGGTTCAATCATGACACGGCAAGGGAACAAGTCCTGTCACAAAAAAGACAACAAAACTCTTTAGCTCTCTTTCGGTTTCTCTTTTTTTTTTTTTTTTTGCTGCACTGCTGTATATCTGTTGAAGGAAAATCCCATCGATTTCTCTACGGTGCATGGCCGGTCTCTTATCAGAGTGAGACTCGTACGGAATATTAACAGCCAAGTCTCCATAGCAACAGGGCAGAGCTGCCCAGCTGTCGTGTGATTGGTTGAAAGAGAGCAGAGGTTGTGGGGATGTGCCGGATTTGGAGGTGGGCACATACAGAATGCACAGTGTCAAAAAACTAAACATTTAAGGGGCTTGTGACAATACCTCCCAAAATATTACCTGAGGGTGTGTTTGCCTCATAGCTGCCCCTATTTAGCATTCAGTATAAGAAAAAAAACAAGATACGTGGATGTTGTATGCAACAGCATATCTTTAAAATATTCAGAGCATGTCTATTTATTGCCGTTCATCATGACAGCTTGACATTTCCATCTGAGTCATGCGATACAAGTTTTACTGTATGAAAAGTACCACTGAAATTTTATTGAAGGTCCTGGAACTCTCAATATGTAATACAATTGTAATCATGTTTTCAAGCGTATACATACATAGCATAGTCCTATTTAGACAGTTCGGTTTCCCAGTAATAAACAATAAAGGAGATTTAATGAGAAAAAGGCTTTCTTATTATCTGGATTTGATCATCTCCATTGTTTAAACCATTTAAATTATGGCTAGTAAACACAGTTTGTATAAAAATGTACGAGGCCAAATGTTGATAAATTCAATGTAGATACAGATTAGCTAAACTATCCATTTAGTTTCAGTTAACTTCTAAAATTAGGTCAAAATATGCTTAGGTTACAGTTATGAACTACTCAACTCATTTGTAGTTAATAGTTACATTAATTCTGCACAATAGTAGTCATGAAAAGGGTATATATAACTTCCAGTTGTTGTTTTGTCTCTTGTCAGTTCTTGCAGAAAGTGGGTCTTATGATGCTGCTCTTTTGACCTGTATAAAAGGGGCTCATCTCACATTAGAGAAAAAACCTTCTAACCTTGCCATCATGAAATATGTTGAAAACAATATACTGTATTGATTATATAATAAAGGCAGCAGCTGCAAATCAATGCACTACCCATTGCCTCTGTATAAAAAAAAAATAGCTATACAATGAATAAATATCATTATGGATAATCAGAGTTCAAATGTGGAGACGGACAGGATTATGCCTCAAGTGCTAAATCATTAAAATACTCCTCAAGCTGTCCAATTCTCCTTCACCATGACAACCGAGGTGAATGCCCCCGTCTTCATAACACACACTGGTTCACAGCTGCGGCGGTTACGGGCAACATTTTGCCATTCTGACATTTTACATCAGCTTGAAGCAATATGATCAACAAGGGACATAGGAAAATTGTAATGATGGCAGTGATACTGACTGGTACAGTATCCCAAGAGCTCAATTAGTAAACATTTTAAATGCAAACCTGAAAATTAATTTTTTTAAACCCCTGGTTCCAAAAATTTAAAGGCCAATGTATTTTGAGGTAATATCTTAAGACATATTTTATTAAATAAAGATGTAAAATATATGCAGAGTGGGCTACGGTCAATTATTATTTTTCAATCTGAAAATATATTTCATGTATCCTTTACATGTCAAAATATATTACAAAAAGTACTTCAAGAGGCAAAAAGTTTTAAAGTTAATGTCAAATATAATTTTTCATATTTTTATGGATACATACAAATTATTGTTTGCCTTGAGACGGTTTGCAAAGCATGCTGGGACTGCAAAAGGACTGAGTGACATTGACCTAGGCACAGCCTCTATGTGAATGATGACTGACAGATGAGATTACTCTTAGGAAAAGGACACTGAATTTCCAAACTGCAGAGATTCTGGCCAAGAGTTCTATCACTGGATGACATTTCATTCTGCTGGGGAAGGGTTCAATTCCATTTCCACATTAACCCATTAATGGCTCACTTGTAGCCACTGGTTTTGATAGGACAGAGTTAATTTCCCACAAGCTGGAATGTTTTACCAGGGTAAAGGCTCTTTCTAGTGCAGAAAGCCCGAGTGGTTTGTGCTCGATCACTTTCTCACAAGGAAACATCACTTTGCCACTGTAATAAGCATGTGTGCGATGGTGTTGCTTAGAAACTGTAGCTTCCCAAGCTACAAGCTACTAATAATGTGATGTAGTACTACAGTCTACACGTTGGAAAAAGCAGGTAGCTACACTAAATTACTTTTTCAATACGTTATAGCACAAATATATAATTTATTTTTACATTCAGAGTAGTACTGATGAGGTTATGGCATAATTTGAGCATAATTTACACAAAAATATATATAAAAATAAAAGTTGTGACAAGCAATATATTACTGTCTTTGGACATCAACTTTTTAGGGGTCAATTGTTCTGTGACTGATTAGAAATAGCATAAAATCACTTCACCACATATTTAGTTATCTCTTTTTGTTTTGTTTTCAGTTGGTCTTTCGTCAGCTTAGTTAATCAAAGCTCTTTTAAATAAAACATTTTTTCGATCAAGCATTAAGGAAGAGACAGGATTCTGCAGGGCGACGAGATCTTAAACAATATCAGTTAATTTAACTGAAACGTATGAATGAACAAATTAATCTGACCTCCCAGTATGAGGGAGAGAGAATGGACATTCTAGTACAGTGTATTTGACTGCTGCTTCAGTTGGCATGGTTGTAAACTTGACCAAAAAAAAAAAAAAGTGTCTTTGTCATTCTTCACTGTAACTATATATAAAAAAAGTATCTCATTACTTTGGAAGTTACTGTTATGAAAAGAGCTACCGTCTTGCTGCTGAAAAAAAATAGCTATAAAAAGGTACTAGAATCATGCATTTAGTTATAAAAATGCATTTCAGTCCATAAAGACTACTACACAAAACACTTGTATTCACATAGTGTCATACTCCGCTAAAGGTCAGTCAACTGCAAATGTTATTATCAAAAATATTACAAATAATCCCAACATACCAGCACTCTCCAAATAATTAACACTGTTCACATCATATAATAGGATTAAAAGAAAGTCCCATGCTGCTTTGCAGCATGCTCCTGCTCTCCATCTGTGCTCCCTGACTCATCAGGACAGAAGACACAACCAACCAATCAAGTCGAAACCAACCGATCAAAATATAAATGAATAAACTGATAAAATATTTCTATGTTCAGGCCCTTCTTTTTATCCCCAATGGATTATTGTTCACATCTGATAATTTAGAACATACTACATTTGTACAACACCTGGCTGGTCTTTAGCCTTCAGGGACCCACTAAACAAACCTGTTGCTAGAAGCAATAAAAAAAATGTTTTCCTGCAAAATATGGATTAAAATGTCAAATAACAGCAATTTTTCACCTCGAAGAGGCTCCCCACTGACTGATTTCAATATGGCATTAATGTTTGGGTCTCTGGATATTGTCACAATTTTCAAAAAATTGAAAATAAAGTGCATTTATTTAATTAATAATGTACTGTATGTGTACACACACAGACATGATCAAAAAGTTAATGTTAAATTTGTACAAACATTTTAATATTTACATTTATATTTTTACATATACATTTATGAGTATATTATTGAAATTGTAATTTGACATCAATTTGACAATCTTTTTAATTGCACGGTCATAATTTTATGCATTATGATGAATTGTATTTTATTTAAATTATGTTTCTATTAGAAATAAAACAATGTTTTATAAATGTATGGTCGAGGAGGCCTGTATGCACAGATGTTTTGTGCAGATGTAAGATTGTCCAGCTAATTAACATTGTGTGAACAACAAACTGCAAAGTGCATGTCAAATGTGGTCTAGATGGGGTCAGGTTGTAAACACTCTTTGTCCCGCAAGCCTTGGTGTCAGTCAGTCACTGTTGGGAGGAAGCAAACATTTCAAAGCTGCTGGCAAAGCCAGACTCAGTGACCTATTCACAACTCTCTTCACATGCTTCTTATCTGCGTTACAGGGACAGAAGGAAGGATGGAGATAGAAGATGAGGAGAGAGTTGTAAAGAGGCTGACGATGACAGGGAGTTGCGTGAGACAAAAAAAAAGACATGGGAGAAATAAAGCAATGGCTTTTTATGTATTTCACTAAAGCTAGTCTGCTTGCTCCTGGGCTTTTGATTTAATTCTCAATATTTCTCAATCCTGAACAAGCCTAAACAGACTTCAGATGCATAGCTCTTGTAAAATTTAAGCTTTCCACATTTAAGAAACTAGAACAAGGACTACAAGAGGCTATAATTTACCCAAAGCCGCAGAGATGTGGTACTAAACATGACTTACTCTGTGTTCAAATTGATATTCTGTTCATTCTGCTGGTGCGATGGTTCATCTTATGGGTTGACATGACCCAGAGGCCCCTGCTTGGGGCCCAGCATGTGTACCTTGATGCGGCCAGGCCCAAGCAGATGGTGGCCATATGTCCGCAGGACATGGAACAAGATCCACAAATGTGAGGCCAGAAAATGGAGTTATAAGACCTAGAGCCCACTTTTCTTCAAATATTCACTGTATGAAGCTAAAACAGACTGACACACACACACACACACAGTCATCCACTCATACTGAGGGTTAATATATGCAGTCAATGAGAAAACATACATTCCACCTACAGACTGAAAATAGAAACACACAGACAGACATTCAGGTTTGCCTTTGGCAACAAGGAAAGGTTGTCAAGTGTCTGAGAAACAGTTAGCACTGGTAAGTATCCTATAAAACAACGTTCCACATGTCCGAATATGCCTACTTCCCTACTGTAGGGAATTTAATTTATAAATAAAACCAGGCAAAACGTACCGAATTACCTACTACTTCCACAAAGATTTCATTCGAATGTGCAACTGATAGACACTTTACTATCCCATAAGGCCAAAGGACAGGAGCTGACTCAATGGCAGTGAATTTCATTCATTCTACACACATTACTATATAAAACATACTTTAAGAATTGTGAAGTTTTGCTTTTCAAAAGTATTAAAAATAGTACATACTCTGATATGAAGAAATTTCAGACACATTCCTTTAAATTTCAAGGCACAGTTAGTAATTTTTCATTTTCTTTTGCTGGTTTTGCTGGTTTACTCCAAGTAAAATAAAATAGCTTTTATTAGGCTACAGACAGACTTGAATTTGTGTTCCTATTATTTTCAGAAAAAGTACAAAATATATAAGAAAACAATAGTTTCATTTGAGATGTCAACTGGGTATAAAAACAAGTTTCAAGTTAGAGGTTCCCACCAATAATGAAGTAAATAACTGTTTAAAATTGTAAATATTTTTAACAAAGAAAAAACTAAAGCAATTTAACTGTACTAAACATACAACAAAATCTAAAATTTCAATTCGAATTTTAAACTAGGTATATGAGGTTCCCACCCATAGTGAAGACTCTCTAGCGGTGTGACAGGACTGGAATGCTGCTTTGTTCATTTTCTCACGGTCTTGGTGTTCTACAATATGGAAATGAACCATAACATTACATAACAAACCTTTACGACACAACATGGCTTTTGCCTTGATCCCAGACATACATTACGACAAGGAATAAATTCATAGGTGTGGTCCAAAATCCTCTGAAAATACCATAAAACATGCCCAGACATGTGGAAATTAGTCTAACCTCTAGGCAGCAATTACTGTTTCTCCGCTGACATTTACTCCAATTTGTCTGGCAGCAAATGTCCTTGAAGTCACGGCTTCTGGACAGGGTGTCACAGTCACAGGTTTCATCATGCCCTAGTCAACAGCTTAGAGAAAGACATTCCGAAACACACCTCTGGCGTGAAATGATTCTAAAGACAAATTCTGATGAACTCCAAAAAAAAAAGAGAAAAAGCCTTCACTAGAAAATTGCATTTTCTTCCTTTGTTTGGTTTGTTCCCTGCTGCTTTTGAGATGAAAGTGGTGCTAAATTAGGGTTCACATATGAAAAGACATGACTTGAGAGTTAAACACCTTCATTATAATCTGAAATTAGACTTTAACCGAGACTGAATTATTTTCTTCTTTTTTTGGATGCAAACAGAGAACCCAGAAGAAACATTCAGACAATTCTAACAGCAGAGCAACATTCAGAGTTGAAGAGAGGTGAATGTACAGTTAGTTCAACTGAGCCGAGTGTGTGTTTCCCTATCTGAAACGTTCCTTCATCCGGTCTATTTCCTTTATGCCACCGCACATTCATTTCTCTCTCAGTTTTTCCACCATCCAAACAGGTTCTGGCACGTTCGGTCACAAGCAAGCAACACTCGGTTTAATTATCACAGGGGGTTGAGCTCATTTGACAGGTCGATCTACACTCCAATTTATATGAATTAGTGAGTGTGAAGGGAGAAAAAAATTGTGTGGTACAAAACCAAATAAAATATAGAAAAGGAGGAAACAGCTTTTTCCGAGTTGTCAAAAGGAGACGACAGACAGCCAGACTATGGAATTTTCTGATGTTCTAACATTTGTACAACACAAGCAATTTCTGTTTCTAAATTTTGTATCATTTCCAGTTTGTATTTAGTTTTTTTGTGTGCAAGTTTAACCAAGAGGTTTATGGTGCATGCACAAAAATTTCTCAGGTTTTTTTTTTTTGTTCTGTACCTATCTATTTAGCTAAATATATTCCAATATTACATAATAGATAAAATGCTAAAACTTTTGATGCCAAAAATAATTTTACATTGTGTTTTTTTTTATTAACCAAGGAACCATTAAATTGATCAAAGTGACAAAGAAATCCACCAATGGAACTCTTTGAAAAAATTGGAAGAATTTGCATTCCACATAAATGGCAAGGAAAAAAAATACATTCTGAATTTCACCCAAATCTGTCGGCTATCAACAATTTGTATTTTCTATTTAAATCTATATTTTCTGCAACTCGCTGTCAGAATCAGAAAGCTCTCAAATTCAAACACACTTAAGTGTAGAAAATGAATATATCGCCTATCATCTGAATGTTCACAAATGTCACTCTCCAACTTTGGAGGACATTCCAGGCCCTCACTGTGCTTTGATAGTTTGATGCTCACCGGTGTAGCCGTGACAGCTCCAAAAGAAGCTGTGGGAACCGGTGGCCCACATTCTCCAGGACTGACAAATCAGAGCCAGCAGGCAGAGTTTTAAAACTGATTACAGAACAAACCCAGAAGACCACACTGGAGAGACACAGACGCTCCTCTGCTGTTAGCCTCTGGTTCTGTCTGGCACTTAAGGGGTGAACTTCATCAATTCTTAACCTAACCGATCAGAATCTGGCCGTGACCCAGAGCCTCTGGGCTCGGACCCCTGCACACTGCACACTCCTGAGTGATGTAAACAGCCTGATGCATATGCACTCTCATTTTATGTTGACAGTAATTATGTTGGTGAGAAAACAAGCTGCAGTTTTCCTGCTCTAAGCCCGCAGATTCAACCCAGGCAGCCAGGAAAGCACTGACGGGAATGTTTACCATGCAATATGACTGATTTGGGTCAAGAACATGAGAAGAACTAGGAACATGCCAGGCCAGGGGGGAAAAGATAGGACTACTGTGCTAAGGGACCCTCATCCTAGTCTTAAAAACGAGACTCCTTTTTAAAGTGGCTACATTCACACAGCAACAGCATACAGTTATCACTACGGTTTTACAATAAATTGTTGCCATATATGGACAATACTATAATTTTTATTGTTTTAATCGGTAAGGGTCAACACCGAATATTTAATCGTGCATCCATACAGAATCTTTGGCAAAGTGACAATCTATTTTTCATGCTGTACATTAAAATGTTGGGATACCCAAATACATTTGTAGTGCTTAGTGTTTTATTTTACATTTATTTAGGCAAGATAGTATAATTATAGACATGAATTTATTTATAGAAGAGCTATTTACCAGTTAATTTGAAAATATAAATCAGCTACAATTGCAATATATATATAATTGGTTATACATTTTTAATTTCTTTAGACAAAATCCTATATAGACATTACAGAGTAAATTTTTTATATGTCATATGAAAATACTGTAATTATGTTATCAGTATCAACCAATTGTAATATCTATTTGTTTTTTATTAATTTAGATCAATTTTAAATTTCAGACAATATAGAATAGAACTTTAATATTGTCCTTTTACCGACTTAGTAATGACATTCAAATAATTTTCATTTTATCGGTTTCAGACAGAATTGTAATCTTTTTTTTTTATTCAAATCTCTATTTTTAATTTATTTAGTCAAAACAGTATATTTATTAGCATACTTCTAGACTATAAACAGCTATTTTTTGATTATAAGTTATAATGAAAAACTGTAATTATAGCATTATCGGTATTAGCCAGAATTGCGGTAGCTATTTAATTCATTTATATCTATATACAATTTTAATATTGTCCATTTATCTGTTACTAGTCATAATATGAAAATAATTATCATCTTATATCCGCAAGATATTTAATATTGTCATCCCCAAACTGTGTGAACACGGCCGGCGTGATTTCCTCCATAACTTAACTAAAACTAAAACTTCTTGGCTTTGAATTACTCCCCAAATCCTCATAGAAATGCAAATGTAGCTGGCAGCATGTGCACCTTGTTTATTGCTTTGGCATAAATTAATCAAATTTTGTCTGAGTGTTTTTGTATTGGCACACTGACAAGGTAAGAACCAGTAAAAACAATAAAACCGGTGGGTTATTAAACTTATGGATACAGTTTATGGTAGTAGTTTTCTTCACAGGTGGCATCTTTAGCTCAAGCTTGTCTTAATGTTTCCGCTCATTTTCTACCTTCGTCAGCCTCCATTATAGCTAGACTCGGAGTCCCTGCACTACCTCTATTCTCATCTAAAGACTGACAGAGCAATACAGAAAACACAATAGCTGTCTGTCACTCACAGGCTGTGGAGGGATCCTGTGGAGGCCAGAGGCATTGGAATGAGCTGCGGTTGAGCTCTAGAAATATCAAGATGTCGCCAAAACTAATGAGGAGAATAAATATGAGGAAATATGATCCGCTGGGACGCGCTGTTCATTATGGAAGTGAAGACACCGGCCCTTTGGTTATAAGGGGAAATATTTTTTCCATACCCAAAAGAAATCAAATTTTGGCAATTGTATTTATTTATTTATTTATTGGAATTATGCTACTTTTTAACCACTTGGGTAAACATGAAAACACCTAATTAATAAGAAGAGAGACTAAGATGGCTTGTTTTCTCTTCTGTTTATCTGACACCTGTGTTACTGTCCATTGAAACTACAATAAAAGCATTTTTTTTATTTGCTATCTATCATTACATAAGAAAGTTTATAAGCCCACTGAATGGCTGTGCAAGGATGTGGTTCAGAAAAATGAAAGTCGAGCCCTGTTTCAAAACCTAGTGAGTTCTAAAACCTACTGTATGTTTTATAACCGAGCTATTACATCCGGTGATGATGATATAAGACCACATTAGTGCATCATTTCATATTTTACTCTTGCACAACACATTGGGAGAAACCAAAATCATTTTGTTCTGTGACTGAAAAAACTAATGCTATCTTTGTCATTTATGATTTATATCTTCAATTTATTTATTAGCATATGTGTGTAGCATAACATGCCCCCTGTTATGATATATAATAGCAGCAATCACACCGCACCTCTGTGATCAACATAAATATACTGCATGAAACCTCTTTCTCTGAACCTTCAGATAAATAACAGGCTGAGGCTGCTGTCTCATTCTGGCATACCCATTATGATTCTATTTATTGTTGTGAGAATTTATTGTTTACCAGAATAAAGAGGAAAATCATTGTTCTTATTATTACTTGTGGTAACTAAGGACATTGGCTTTTTTTCTTTCCACCGTTTCAGAGAGATGCTTGACAGGAGCAAGGGAACTAGACGCCAGACATGTTATTTTCTCAGTTTTGACAGGTGCTCGAGTAAACATTGCGTTGTGCCACTTTTATTTGTATTATCTAGACAAAAGCTAAACCTTAAAGGGGTCATGTTATGCATTATTAATTTCTTTAGCATAAACAGTTTTTTTTATCTACTTTACAATGTGTCTAAAGGGAAACAAAAAAATAAAAAATAGATAAAAATAAATATTATTATGCATTTACGAATAGCTATTCATATCATACATTATTAATTTATTTACCATATTCTTTTGTTTAAATCTAATGCTTCTAAAGTGTTTTGCACCTAAAATAATATTTATTTTATCGCTGCACTGGCTCCCTATCAAACATCGTATAGATTTTAAAATATTGCTTCTTACTTATAAAGCCCTGAATGGTTTGCACCATAATATTTATTTTATCGCTGCACTGGCTCCCTATCAAACATCGTATAGATTTTAAAATATTGCTTATTACTTATAAAGCCCTGAATGGTTTAGCACCTCAGTATTTGAATGAGCTCCTTTTACATTATACTCCTCTACGTCTGCTACGTTCTCAAAACTCAGGCAATTTGATAATACCTAGAATATCAAAATCAACTGCGGGCGGCAGATCCTTTTCCTATTTGGCGCCTAAACTCTGGAATAACCTACCTAACATTGTTCGGGAGGCAGACACACTCTTGCAGTTTAAATCTAGATTAAAGACCCATCTCTTTAACCTGGCATACACATAACATACTAATATGCTTTTAATATCCAAATCCGTTAAAGGATTTTTAGGCTGCATTAATAAGGTTAACCGGAACCGGAAACACTTCACATAACACCCTATGTACTTGCTACATCATTAGAAGAATGGCATCTACGCTAATATTTGTCTGTTTCTCTCTTGTTCCGAGGTCACCGTGGCCACCAGATCCAGTCTGTTTCCAGATCAGAGGGTCACTGCAGTCACCCGGATCCAGTACGTATCCAGACCAGATGGTGGATCAGCACCTAGAAAGGACCTCTACTGCCCTGAAAGACAGCGGAGACCAGGACAACTAGAGCCCCAGATACAGATGCCCTGTAAAGACCTTGTCTCAGAGGACCACCAGGACAAGACCACAGGAAACAGATGATTCTTCTGCACAATCTGACTTTGCTGCAGCCTGGAATTGAACTACTGGTTTCGTCTGGTCAGAGGAGAACTGGCCCCCCGACTGAGCCTGGTTTCTCCCAAGGTTTTTTTCTGCATTCTGTCACCGATGGAGTTTTGGTTCCTTGCTGCTGTCGCCTCTGGCTTGCTTAGTTGGGGTCACTTCATCTACAGCGATATCATTGACTTGATTGCAAATAAATACACAGACACTATTTAAACTGAACAGAGATGACATCACTGAATTCAATGATGAACTGCTTTTAACTATCATTTTGCATTATTGACACACTGTTTTCCAAATTAATGTTGTTCAGTGTTTTGACGCAATGTATTTTGTTTCAAGCACTATATAAATAAAGGTGATTGATTGATTGAAAATAATATATATATATTGTATGTATTATATTGTACATGCAGACAATTATTCATATCATGCTTTATTCGCTTACAATACAGTTCTACTTTATATTGTTTCTGGTGTTTTGCACCAAAAATCAAATAAAAATAGTATTTTAATACATTACATAGGCATACAATTATTCACATTATGCATTATTAATTAATCATAAAAAAATGCTAAAACCTACTTTATAATGATTCTAATATGTTTTGCACCAAAATTATAATATAAAATGAAATAAAATAATATATAATACCTCTACTTCTGACCAGTTTGCACATTTTGAATTTTTTGAAGTTTCTAAAGTTACAAAAGTTTTAAAAAGTATAAACTATTATCTAAAAAGATCAAGGGAATTCCTCATGATATGACTCCTTCAAGAAGTCATAAGAAAGAGTGCTGCAGGGTAAAAATTAAGTATTTTTGATTGGCAGACTGCTGAGTGGACATGGACAGGGCTCGCTGACTCATGAGGGGAGAGAGGACAGTTGGAGAACGAGTTGGGACAATGATTCAGCTGGAATAAGACTGAAAGGCCAAGAAAGCGTGCCACTCAATGTCACTCTCAGATGTCTTGAGAAACACACTTGAGTAACAGCAACACTACACTTCGCCCTGTACATTTCTCATGCAACTTAAAACCAAGCAATGACTATTCATGAGCCTGTGGTTCAAACAGAAGAATTAGAATATGTATAGAAAATCTGGTAATAAAATAAAGGTTACAGTCCACTCTAAAACAGTTACGGTAATACACTTCAGCAAGGGCTCATAATTTGATGTTATCATGATGACCTTAGAGTGCTATTAAGTCTTGAATATAAAACGCCTTTTAAGTGAGAGTCTGAGGCTGGACATTACTATGATTCAAGACAAAAACTGGCATCAAAAGTCTGAAAACACACTTTGATACGGTTGATGCAGGAAGTGAAGTCTGCAAATGTACAGTATTCATAAATAAATAGTCCTAATTTATCTGGAGAATGATAAAAAAAATAGAGTTTGGTATGTATTATTTGAGCCCAGTGCTGCATTAGAGATCGTTCATACAGAGTGACAGGCGGAGTGCAACGGACAACTGTTTCGACTTTGAAGGGCGGCAACTTTTTAAAACATTTTATAACCCCTAAAAGACGTGATGTCTAAAATAACCTTGGTTCATATTAAGTTCTGAAGGCACAAACTCTTTCAGTTTTCGGAAGTAGTTATTGAATTGCCATTGAACTCATTGCAATGCTGTGTGAATACAGTCAGTCAGAGGTGTATTGCATTAGGCATGTTCAAAACTAGGTTTTTGAATAACAACAATAATGGCTTGTATCTTGTATAAAAAGCTCTGCGATAAGGATAGACACACAGGTTAAATTCACTTTTTTTTCTAATTTTTAATTATGTAATTTAAAAGCCTTGTCTGGATTGTAAAATAGGGCTTTGGCAATTGAAACGTACTCACACTTCAAAGAAAGAAATTTATGAATAAAGTTATTTTTTTGGTTTTCTTTGCACACAAAACGTATTATCGTAGCTTAATCAAATTATGATTAAACCACTGTTATCACTATTTTACTATTTTAATGATGTTCTTCCTACATTTCTGAACTTTGAATGTGGTAGTTCCCTTGCTGTCTATGCAGGGTCACAAAGCTCTTGGATTTCATCAAAAAAAAATCTTCATTTGTGTTCTGAAGATGAATGAAGGTTTTACAGTTCAGGATCAATATGAAGGTGAGTAATTAATGACAGAATTTTAATTTTTTGGGTGAACTATCCCTTAAAGTCATTTGCTATCATTATTTTTTGTGTCATTTTACTGTATATTACTATTTATTATAATTATTTCTGTAATTTCTATATTGTGTATTTCTATACAATATTTTAAACTATATTATATTTTATTATGATATTTTTTATTAATATTTTTGTTTGCATACAAACATTCCAAATTATGTTATGCATTACTACTAAGAGATGTGTTACGGTTGTGTATTATACTGTTAAAAAGATGTTTACTGTAACTGAAATTTAATACGGGGAAGAGATTATGTTTAAAAGTTATTTCTCAATTTCTTTTTTCATGGTAATCCACTTTCAATGGATTAATTGTTTTAAATAGTAGGTAATTGAAATGTAATTTAGACATGATTTCAACATGTTCGAGAGTTTGCCCTTAACATTTGTTCATTTGCAAGGGACAATAAAGTCATTAATATGGACAAAAATGTGTTATGCATTTTGTTGAACATGCTATTGCAAGTTGATAAAATATGCTACATGAAGTTCAATAAACTTGCATTTTAATATTTCAATAAACAAATAACTTGAAAAATTAAGTAAATCTTTTTCAATTAAACTTTCAACTAGAGCTCTCTGAAAACCAGATCTAACGATGTCAACAGAACTATTTAATATGAAACAGCTTAAAATACTAAGTAAATACAATATAACGTATAAGTCGAGGCAAAAAGTAAAAAAAAAAAAGTTTTTATTTTTTATTTTTTAACAGTAAGCAGTCTTATAAGGGTACTTTAAACCAAAACAAATGTTTACTTACTGTATATAAAAATAAATAAATATAATAATAAATATAAAATACAAAATACTATTTGTTACCATTTGCCATAGCATTTCGTGTCGACTATGCTTTATGAATACAAATATATGACGTTTATTTTGAAACCAGAAACTTGAAAATATTCCTAACCCTACAAACCCATAATATTTGCATAATGAGGGATTCAGATTCTGAAAACACCCATGACAGGCGGATACAAAATATACCATTAGAAGAGGAGCTGCAGAAAACTGTGCAATCTTTGTCACAAACAGCCACAAAACCATCACAATCCCCAGGTATGCAAGAGCCGCTACTTCTGCACTCAAAACACGAGAGGGAGTTACAAGCAATAACCAGGAATGACAAACACCAAATGCTTTGCAATCACACTTCTAGCACTTTCCCAGCTCTGGGCTTTTCCACACAGCTTCTGGAGGTTCTCATTCACTCCCTTGCACTTCTGCGGTGAGCACTGTTGCCTGGTAACCAGAGCGCCTTAAAAGTGCTGCAATGAGAGCTGCAGAGGGACTGACTGCTGTTACCGCTCTGTTCGGGGGCGAGAACAGCGGAAGGAAATAAGGGTTTGGGTCGCTCAGGGTGTCACCCACTCTTCCAGGCAGGTGGTGGAACTTCCTCTGGGCTATTTTGAGAGAAAGGGATTGTAATCTATTGCAAGCCAAGAAGAAAAAAAGCTTTGTGCTTTAAGGACAGTTTTGTGGAGGCCAGCTCAGTTCCCCTGTGTTCCTTTAAAACCTTTTCACACCCGTTATTTGTTGATTTGTTATGGGAGACGGAGGTTGAAATGACAAGACGGGTCCTAGTGCCTTCACTAAATCAACAAATATACACTTCTTGAAATTTCAAGGATGATTGTTAATATGGAAATGACCGAAACATGCAATATAAAGTTACTGTAAAAAAAAGGTAATTTACTGTTATTTACTGTAAATTCTAAGATGACATTCTTTTTTACTTCCAAAAAATGTCAATTATTACTGTGAAATTACATAATGTAAGGTAGATCTTACCATTAACAGGCTTAGAGTTTACAGTTACAAGTGAAATCATTTATTATGGTTCATGTAAAAGCCTAAAAACTTCTTTCAAATTAAAGAACATTGGCGAATGAGTCACCGGTGGAATGTTGTTTCTTATGGACATATGAAATGGATAAACATCTTGGAGCATTGTTCTACCAAAGGGATATAAAGTACGGCTTTTAACACACTACCCAAATGAACATTTAAATGCAACTAGAGCTTTCAAAATACCAGATTTTACCCTGCTATCATTCTGAGGAGTCAGTTTGAAAGCAGAAGCTTCTCTTGGGAACGACACACTGGCTGCTGAAAATATCCACAAGACCCCTGACTCACATGTCTGTACATAATAAAGCTTTATTATTATTTTCTTTTTGACAATTTTAGCCACTGGCTTCAACCTTCATTTGAAAACACCTTTGAGGATCCACCAGTGGACAGACAGCTCTAGTCTCATGCTGTAAAAACACTTCATTACGACTTTATGGTTTAGTACAAATAGAGTGCTGGATAGATAACATGCAAATGAACATCAACAGAGAATTACATATTCAGTCATTTCTATTTTACATATAAAGAGCAAAGTAAACAAATGAGAGAATGCTAATTTTTAGACAACAGAAAATGGAAATGCAATTAGCCAATGCGCTGCAGATTATTTTACTTTTGGAAAACAGGATATTTAATTATTTATTTGCCAAAGAAGCTACATTTATTTAAATTAGTTTGAAATAATCTGAAATAAATTTGCAGATTTCAAATATGTTTTGGGGGAGTTTGGTTAATATTATTAATATTATACACCGTTGATTTTTTTTTTTATTATTATTTTTTTTTGAGACAGTGAAAGCTATCTAGAATGAACGAGATGAACTGAAGCCTTAAACATTACAAAGCTCAAAAGAAGAGATCAAACCTTTCTTTCATTGACTCTGATACCCACCCTAGTGAAGAGACACAAAAAGGACTATTTCAGAGTTAAAACTGAAGCTCAAAGCATACAGATGGAACACTGAAATATAAGCCAAAATCACAACACTTAATTCACATGTGGCTTTTTAATTGCCTGTGAAACAGCTCTCTATTGCTGTAATCTCGATTTATGGTTTTCTATTGAAATTTTTTTATTTGTGGGGAATGAAACCCTAAAATCCATGGGTTTGATATTTGGAATCTGGCCTGCTCATTCATTATGTGAGGTAATACAAGCTATGGAGGATTTCCATCAATGCACAGGACTACTGCAGTGTCAGACTACATTCATATGCACTTAGTCAGGAATAAACCCACGGATGCACACAGGCTCAAACTCGCTGTACTCACCATCATGAAACCCCCAGAGAGTACGCTCAGACCAGAATAACTTTGCTGATATTATTCAGGCACTTTATACTTGAGGTAAGTTTATCTGTAACAAACTTTATAGCAAAATCACACTTGCAATTTCTTGCACACTGACATTGAAAAAGACATTTGAGATTGTTTGTACAAGGCTAGAACAAGCATTATGGGGCTTGATAGAAACTGAAGAGACCTGAGATTTATTAGAGACTAGCTAAAATACATAAAACAAATATGTAAACACTGTTTTATTGTCAAAAGCACTGATAGCTTCTTGCTGCTATAGTAACTGTGATGCAAATTGCTGCTTATTGCATGCACTCTTAATTTTTTGAATATGATGCATGTTTAAATGGAAGTTTTTTCCAAATAGGTTTGAAGGAATAGCTTGCTCCAAAAAAAAAAGAATATTTGCTGAAATTTGACATCCAAGATGTAGATGAGTTAATTTATTTCTTTTTACTTTACTGCATCTGTGTAAACCGCCTGAAGACCCCCTAATCCAGGTCTAGTGGTCCCTTATTATATGAAAGTCAAGTATTAAGCCATAAATCAAAACAAATTTAGAGTTACTAAGTAACAGTGAATTCTGCATTTCTCTTGAAAAGAAATGTAGCAGCAGAACCCAATTAAAGTGGTGGCCAGTGCGCCTCAAGCGCTGTAGCCACAATAATGGAGATGGGGAGGATGCCAGCTCACTGTTCGCTTCAGTCATTGGCTCTGCAGGACCTATTGGCACAGCACCATAGAACATTTCTACTTGAATTCATAAAAAGTGCTTGAACGCAAACTCACAAAAAGAGACACATGCTCACACAAGAGTCTGAAGGTTTAATGGATATAACTGCTACAGAGAATCTCAAATAAAGCAAAAAATAAAATAAAAAAGAGAGATCACATGCATTACCTTAAGCGCCCAGCCTATACAGTCTAGTACAGACCCAGTGTTTCATATAAATGCCAAAGGATGAGAAATATCACAGGGACCAAAATACATTTCCAAGCCCTAAAAAATGAATAAAAATAAATAAAGTCATCCTTATTCCTGAATTTATGACAATATAAATTACTTCAAAGAGTGTGACATCACAAAATAACTATTTTTGATGATTATTGTTGTCAGATATTAAAATTATAGGCTTATGTTTGATAATATGGAAGCAATTCATTTGCATATCATACGGTTCATTAATTTAAAATGTGTTATTGTGTGACAGCCCTTATTAAAATCTCTTACATCAGTAGTTACATCAAAACAAAAATGTTCAATATTTCAATATATTGAAGCATGTTTATCTAGGCATAAAAATCCAAAAATGCTGGCTGGTGGACTTGACTAAGTAGCTACGCTTAGGCCCCATGGGGTCCTTTATAGTGCCAGAGGGGGTGACTTCCTGTTTGGGCAGACTTACAAAACCCTCGTTCTAACTGTGCCGCTTTAATACTATGACAGTGGTGTTAATCCACTCCGTCAGTGTTCTGGTCTTGTTCCCTAACTGCAGCAAGCAGAGTCGACAAGCCCCCGGGGTTTTCCATTAGACCCATCAGAACTACACCGCTTCATCACTGTGGGTGATTCAAGTCTATTGACCGCAGCCATACTGTCCCTCCCTGCCTATTCAAAAGCCACGGTAGGTTCTAGGATGTTCACTTTCCACAGATATTGCAGTAATGGGATGCATTAATTAAACAGGCAATTGCAGCAGAAACAAATCGATTGGAGAACGATCTGATTACAAGGACCAGTTATATAATATGGATACACATCTATTAAGTCTGTTAATGTGCATGAACTTCCCAAAACCCAAAGTTCTGGCTGACAGATTCCTAATCAGGGAGTTTAAGGTTTATCTGCGTTATTAAAAGCTTTCCCTCTATTGTTGAAGTGCTAATTGAATGAAGATTTGATGTAAATCTGCACCGGATCTTCCTTAAGAACGACTCGCAGAAGTAAGCGATTTAGGCCAAGCGTCTGCTATGAAGAGGCTCCATTGTGCATCTCGAAATGGAAATCCTTTGTAATGAACAGATAAGCAGACATCTAGAGCAATTACCAATGGCACGGTGGTTTAACACGGTGGCGGAATAATCAGAGTTTGACTATTAGAGTTCATTTCAATTGATTTCAGCCTGAAATTGAGGGTTCACAAACTTAATTGAACACTATTCCTGTCTGAACACTCAGGGAGCGGTTTAATAGATTGTAGCTATTTCAGTTTATTTGCTCAAATATTAAATTCATATGATCAAATATACAATAAAATCAGTAATATTGTGAAATATTATTCTAAATTTAAAATAACTTTTTTTTCCTGTTTGAATACATATTAAAATGTAACTTATTACTGTTATTGCAAAGCCATTACTCCAGACTTCAGTGTCACATGATCCTTCAGAATGATGTTTGGTTATTAATAAATAGTATTATGACTAAATTATTAATTTATTATCAGTGTTTAAAGCATTATACTGTAAATATGCCATTTACTGCCATTTCTGATCAATTTAATGTGCTCTTGCTGAAGATGAATTAAATTATGTTTTTTTTTTTTTTTATTAGATCAAACTTTTGAATTGTAGTGTATCATGGGTCCCAGAAAATTAAGCAGCAGCACAAGTATTTTCAACATTGATAATAATAATAAATGTTTCTTGAGCACCACATTAATCAGCATATTAGAATGACTGCTGAAACTTCAGCTTTGCCAGAATAAAATTACATTTTAAAATATATTCTGTTTTTTCTTTTTTCAAGTATGATGACAGTAGAAAAAAAGACACCAGTAGAAGAAGAAAAAAAAAAACCTCAATAAATTGGTAAAATAAATAATTTAAACTATCTAAGGTTTCAGGCCCAGCAAGCCTTCAGTAAAATGTTATTGCTGCATTACAGCCAAACCAAAAATGACCAGCAAATGTTCCTACTTATGTGAACATCAAAGACAGTGGTTTTGCTTTGCAGCTTTCACTCTGCAGGATCAAACCTTTAGAAGTCTTTATCTGATGGGGACACTCGATGCTATCAGGGCATCATATTTCTTTCTGTTCAGAGCCGAGTCGGACTAAAGCGCCTCATAAAAACAACCTGCGTTTTGCTGAATTACATCATTCATCAAAAGGCACAATAAAGGTGAACATCTGTTAACTTGTGTTTACACTTGGGAAATTGTACAATGCATACATGACCTGCATCTCTTTGTTAACGCAATATTGCATCTCTTAACAAAACCAAACATAACCACACAGGTGTTTGTCGCCATGGGGGAAAGAGAGAGCTACATAATATACATAATATACTATAACCTTGTGTTGAGGGGTAGTCTTGTTTATATCCTCTTAACATATGACAGATGTTTTTGTTTTTTTACAGATGTTCGAAGTCCTTAAGAATGAGCAATAGATGAGGGGTAGATGCCGATTAGATTTTGGTGTGAAAATGAGGCTACAAGGGATTGACTTTGAATCTTAAAATGACAATTTAAGACTTAATTTAATTTACAAAAATAAAATTATAAAAATAATTTATAATTTAAGAAATATGTTTTTGTTATATTAGGATTTCATTTTTTTTTTGAATGATCAATCTTAAACAATCAAAACTAAAATCTGACATTTATGTATTTATTTTCATAAACAGAAGAATGATCAAATAAAAAAGCTTTATTTTTTTCAGTTTATTTCACTTGCTGTCACTCAGATTAAAAATGTAAAAGTCTAATTTCAAAATCCAATTTAATTTATTCACTGAAGAGAATTCTAGAACAACAGGAATATATTTGAAAACTAATTTTTATAATTTTGCAGCCCATTTTGCCCCAGTCCTCAAGAATCAGTGTAAAATGTGATAAATTAGGCCAAAAATCCCTACAAGGACCGATCAAAACACACACTTGGATGCAGGAAATGTTTAGCCTAATATGCCATGATTTTAAGACAATATCTTTTAAAAGTGATCTTGGGACTGCAACAGATCTACCACAGAGGAACTGCACTAGCAGGAATTTTTTTTTTTTGTCATACAGTGTAGCTATAAGGTAATTTCCTTTTGAGTGTGAATGCCTCAGGTGTCAATTCAATACTAAAACATCTCTGACTCTTCCCACGTCATCACCTTACTCACGCTTTCCCTAATGCGCCTTACACTGAGATTGACCCCTCAAGCCTGAACACATTGTCTTTGGCTCTTACTTCAAAAACAATGGGCTGTCTTATATAATACTGAGAAAGCTGCAAGGTTAATGAAGGTTCATGCCTGATATAAAGAATTAATCAAGTAAAAAACAAACAACAGAGTATCTGTAGAGTAGCGGGACTATTCAAGCCCACCTTTCCTCTTTATGCTTTAATGGCTTTGACCTCTAAAGTGCTCCTTTGCATTTTGCTCTAAGCTCAAAAATGGGGTACTTGTGCACACAGATGCGGTCAGAAATGTCAGAGGCGGAAACACTAATTCAAATGTAACATTATAAAACAGGTTTCTGGGATAATAACGGGTCATGACATCATTAACATGCAGACTGCTGTCAGTGTTGCAACTATAATTTTATACTTGATCACAACTGAAATAAGTGCACATCTGTGCGGAAAGGCATAAACACATACACACCGCTAAAATGCAGACTATTATTGTGGCCATAATTGTTTTGACATTTCCAGCATGGCATTGAAACACTACCTTCAAAGCCATATCTCACTACAATTCAGCAACACGCACCTGGATGAATCATATTTTATTAAATGAATCCTGCAATGATTAATAGCCTGTTAAAATCTTTTTTTTTTTTTTTTTCATGCATCTGCATTAAAAACAACTAAATAAATGAATGTGCATTTAATTCTTGGGATCATATTCCCGCTTTGAGACTCTAAAAGAAATTAGTCATCTTGAGAAAATAATTATACTCCTAACTAGATGATACTGAATTTACTTGGCCTAATTAAAAAAGATTTTTTGTTACATTGAGTCCTGCTTATCACAATAGAGATGATTAGCTCATCTCTTTCCATTAATACAAAATCACTTGATAAATTCGTCCTGCACATGAAACGACTGCCACTTTTTGAGGTCTTCCTCACCTTGGACATGGTTGAAAAATCTGCTGTTCCTTTGGTTCTGGATGCTGATTAGTGCCGCCCACCCTTGCAGGATATTCCCAAGTAGTTATTTTACTGCATATTGTATAATGAGCAACCCCAATATTTCCAACAAGACAGGGTCACATTTAGAGCTTATCCTCCACAAGTGTCTTTATAATTATGCAGAACAGTATAATCCTTGAGATGTGTCAGCATATGCCAGCTACGCAAGATAAAATTGCGCTGTTCTAGTGTTTTTCACAGCCTGAGGCCTTCAATTACACTCTAGATAACATTGAAAATACAACATATGCTGTAAGGCCCTTAAATAGGGGATAAAGGGAACAGAGGATCTACTATAATTCAATTCTCCACCCACTACTGTCCACCTCAGGATTCAATAAAAGACTGAGATTAAACCTGTGCAATGAGTCACTGTGTCTACACCTTAAAAGACATCTCACAAGCTAAGCCGCCAGGAGCAGGACAGGTTGCCAAAGCTCTGGCCTGTAACACTGGCTTTGATCCGTCAGATTTCAACAGACTGCTGCTGAAACTAACCAATCCAGACCAGCATCTGATCCCATTGGTTTATAAAATACAAGACTATATGTGGATAAACAGATACAGATGTTGTTCATGAAAATGGACAAAAATGAAAATGCAAAAAAAGCAACAACTGCAAATGTGACATGGACCGCATTTTAACCAGCTTTGTTACATTTTCAGTAGTACAAGTAAAGGAGCAATGTGTATTATTTTTGGTGTTGCGTGCACCAAAATATTCCTGTACATTTTTAGCAAAAGGTTAAACAGACTTTTGACCACTCCAGGACTTTTGTTAAAACTACAGATCATGCTTCCACGTTTTTTAGCTCCACTCATGGACATAAAGCCTACAGCATTGGGTTGAAGTTTTCCTACCTTCATTTTGCCTGTTTCCTCTAGTCATGTAGCACCCATTTTTATTATTTCTACTGCATAGACAGCCAACTCTGATTAAAAACCCATCTTGCCAGCAGTGAATTAACCTTTATAGAAGTGTGATGTACTGCATATATACTGTTAATCACTACAGACAATCTTGATCTGTCTTGTCTGTGTTTCAGAGCCTTTGAAAGGGCTTTAAGTAATTTGCAACTGGCACTTTTGATAAAGCACTTACATTTATAATTTTGTACAAATGGATGTTATTTGAGCTATAAAGTGGTCTAAACCTTCTTTTATTACTAATATAGATACGTGAACCTGTGTTATGGGTTAAATTTCATCACATATTTCATGTTAACAGATATAAGAGCAAATTTACTACCAGATTGCACAGACGCAAACCCTCTTTAAACAGCTACTGTCACGATTTGCAAGAGATATTTTTGCTGCTTACCTTATTGCATATGCATTTTTAAGGTTTTTCATTTTCAGACACAAATTTACGGGAGAAGATTTAAACAAATCATGCATTTACTAAGGTTTGCACTTAATTGGTATTTGCATCATTACAATTACTCAACACCCAAAAAACATATCTTCCCCATCTTGCATAGTGTTGTCAGTAATTACACACACCTGATTATCGTTGGTTCATTATGGAAATGATCTGGCTGCTTCGGTGTTCTTTAATTTGCTTATTGTCAGTAGATCACAGCAGAATTTTCCACTCTAATGTGCCCTTTGAGATTGCGGTCTCACATTAATTTGTATAGTAAATCTGGCCCATAATGTTTATGGCTTGTGGATATACTGTTTTATAGTTGGTTTTTAATGTTTATCCCTATGCAATGCTTTTTCTCATATGTATGTGCTTTACTGTAAATACAGCTTCAGCTTGTTTTTGCAAACTGAGTGACGAGTCAAAATTATCTTCCGCAGGAATCAATATCACACCATGGATGCGGTCAATAGAGCTTACGTTGTATTGAATCTGTAAAATTACTTGGAATTGCCCAGTGGGTTTTATTTAGTTTTTTTAATAGGTAATCAAAAAAGCACAACTGCATTCTGAGATGAATTTACGGTTGATCAATATATGAGCTGGACCAAAAACTATTCCTGCACAACAAATTGGCCTCATGACACGGTCGACTATCCCACCAAACAGACGTAGCCGGATTGACTCTCTTGCCCACCTGCAGGAGGCCAACATGGGTGGTAAGTGAGCAGCCTGAGGGAGGACACCAGACTGAACAGTAATTCACTTCGATAGCCCACAATGCTCTTGGCACCCTTGAGAATGCCAGGGCTGCTGTGCGCTTTTTGGCAGGAAAAAGCCAGCTGAGTTTGCACTGGACTTAATAGAAGTGTTCTTGCAGAAAGCCATCCAGTTCCCACCCATCCATGCTCACTGATCCAGTGACAGCCTTCTGCTTGTGCTCTTGTTAATGTAAATGTCCTCACACATCTGTGCTGATATAGTCACGGGCAACAGCGGGAGAAAAAAAGACCACAAAATGTGCATACTGTAATAGAATAAATTCTGGCATATAAAAATACAAATAATAAATCGCCTCATTGAGCAACAGGTTTCCCAGTGATTTGCATAGCTATGATTAGCTTCCTTTAATAGAAAATGTAAAAAAAAAAATTTGTTTCTATTTGCTTTACAAAACAGCAATGATATATACTGTAAGTGCTATAGCAAGTCTCAGTTAGCTTAACTCGATACACATAGCAAGGGCTTTTTAAATAATATAATAAATAAAAAGAAAACCGATAGAATAGAAAAAGAATAGAGCAAGCTAGTGTTAGAGTTCTTTTTTTGCTTTTGTTAATTTTATAATAAATGAAAAGAAAACAGATAGATTACAAAAAGATTATAAAGCTAGTTAGTTTTACTTTAGTTTAACTATTATTATCAAAAATAAAAAATGTTAATATGTGCATACATGATATTATATGTATTCCAGATTTTTGATAACTTATGTACAATAAAGACTTGGTATTGTGTTTGATCACTACCTGATGTCTGAGGTACAACATGTGTATTGACACAACCAAAGCACATAGAAATAAACCAAAAGCTGTTGCCAACAAGCTTCTACACTGCTATCTGATTTGCATCTTGGAGTCCACTGAGCACATTGGCAGGCACAGGAATGAGTGCAGCTTTCAGTCAGCCTACTGTATTTGGTCTCTAGCTGCCTTATTGATTATCTGTTCTCTGCATAATTAACACCTTCGCCAAAGGCTCTACTGCCAATCCAATTGAATCCCCAAAGAGACGCTCGCTCTCACATACGTCAGAGGTACAATCACAAACCAGCAACAAGGCAATGAGTCAAACGCTCCTGTGGCACAATAATGATGGGATAGCTCACTCGCTGATGCATGATGACACATTTCTGAGTGTGATCCAGAAAAGAAGTTACAAGTCAAAGCTATGAACATCACAAACATCATCAGCTCGCTTTTAACCTGGATGTCGCGTCAGTACAGCAAATAAGTAACTTTCTGTCAATGTTTCTTCTTTTTTTGTATTTATAGGATAAATTTTCCCTTCTTAATTACTTGCATAAAATAAAACGTCCAGTTAAAAAAATAAAAAACAATCAAGATTAATGAATGTGAACAAGAATAACAGCCTCTTAAATTACTCAAGGCACGACTGCAGGGTAATTCTTACAATCAGCACATACAAAATTAAACACGTGTACAGTACTGGTTTTAATGAGGATATTTGCATTTTCACCAAAAATCAGCATTCATACTGAAATATGATAAATTGTGCTTATTTTAAGGCTCTATTTTTTAAGCTTTTCGCCCAGATCTGAGTGATCTGACAGTGACCTCAAGCAGCAGGGAAGGCTTCAAAGTCAGAAAAGAACAAAGTTTGTGAGCATTTTTTCTCCAAAAAGGGATTTCATTTTCCTGAGAGCAAAACCACACACAATCTGCGGTTCTTTAGTGTGTGGCATAATTGAGACAAGGGTCCATTCAAATGGCTGTCCTGGAGCACTGATGCCTTGATATCAATCAATAGAGCCCGGGTGTGATTATCTAGCTGCTCACTTGACAGAGTAAAAGGATAAGACGTGACAATAGAGGATGATGGAAAGCTGGTGGAGAGAACACAATTTTAGAGGAGGGCAGCATTTTAAAGCTCTGATGAGGAGGCTGTCAGGTGCTGTTATAGGACAGATGTTGACTGCTGCAGTACTGAGATTATTTTGAAGTCGTAAATAAATCAAAGATCACTGGAGAAAATACCATGTTAGCCTTTATACTTCAAAATTCACAGATTTCCCGGAACACTGAATTCTTAGAGTGCATTGCAACCGGTAGACCATAACAAAACACTATTATTCGCTATACATAGAAAATTTATTACAGTAAAAATGACTAATAGCTCGGTAGAAATGTAAATCAGTAAACTTCACTGCAAATATTATAAGATGAAAGCAACAAAATATGATTAGTTCTAGTTACTATGTTTCTATGTTGTCTTCATAATTCTATGCTTACCAGCACACAGTATGAATCTTTCTGTAGACAAACATTTTGCTTTATATTTATCATAATTTAGGGCCCTTGTTATCATAGTTTGAAAAGCACTTCACAAGAAGACTTCAAATCTACTGTACAGTAACACAAATGGGAAAATGGTAAGTTTTACCCATTAGAGTAGAGGCAAATTTACCATGCTTTGACAATATTTTTTCTAGTTGCCTGTAGGCGTCAATTTTCCTGATCTTGATGGGTTTCAGAGGAGAGACTCCTGACTGAGAAAAGCTCTTGATTTAGCGCGTAGCATGGCGAGGGGCACAGCGAGGTCCTCAGATCACCACAATACCTCAAGCTGAAGAGCTACCTTGCATCTGACTCATTATGATGAATGACCCAATAACTTCTTCGCCACGTTTGTCCCTCTAGGTTTTGGCTGTGTAAAGACTTGATCTGTGAATGATTTAAGATGTTTCTCAGTGTGCAGAAAAAGTGTGTCTGTGGCATGAGTAAATATAAATACAGTCCTTACAGCTGCATATTGTACATATAAAGCCTCAACTCTTTTGCTGTGCTGAAAATCCTTCACCTAATTTGGTGTTCCACAACAAAACTGACTTCAAATATTGGATTACTTTTTCAGCCAACTTTGTTTTCTCATGAAAATGACCCGAACATAAAATTATATGCCATTTCAGTCCAGTTAAATTGACTAAAATGACTGAATCTGAAATAGTGACTTAATTGAAAAGACCAAAAAAATGAATAAATACATAAATAGAACACATGAAGGAGAGCTGTACATGCAACTCATGAAATGTATAATCTGATAATATTAGATACTCCATTCTGCTATATAGCTGATGCAATTTATCCAAGACTTTTGCTTAAGGGCACAACTCAGCCATGCTCACAGTTCACAGAATGTTCTTTGAATAAATGCCCTTTGGGTTACCAGCATGACCTTACCATCTATGCCATCACAGCCTATAACATCTGATATGCACATGTAAGTATTCTTGTCACTGAAAAACAACGGAAATGGATACGATTTTGAAACACATTAAAAGTACCTATAAATCAAGAAGACCATATAAATTAGCTGAATTACATAACCATGCACTGGAGGGACTGCACTGAAATATTCAACATGGACTGAGAGGGAAACCGCACAGAATCAGAATTCACTGGAAAGATCTTCTTTGATGTCCAGAGTGAGGACAGCGTGGGTCATGTAACTGTTTACACAATCATTTCCTCTTTGATCAGGAATGATTCTGATTTTAAAGGAGTGGGCAGGTAGAGGATACAGTACTGAATAAATCATCTGTGGGCTTCTGGTTTAAGTTACTTGGGAATGGAAAGGTGTTCGGCTGCATCTGCGATGACGGCACGGCGGGGATCCGGCAAACAACAAGAGGGCCGATTATTGGTGGGAGGAGTGTGGCTCAGATCATTCAGGTGATATGTGGCCCAAATCAGGATCTGGCAGCATATTATGTGACCCATGATAAACAAGATAGATACAATATTGCAGGATAATTGTTAAATGATCACAGACATTTTAATGAAGTGTAATATTGTTAAAATGTAGCCTTTGAAATGGCAAGTCAAAACAGAATGAAATATTTCAAAATTAAGCAAATCAGTCGAGTGCATTAAACTGCACTTAATTACAATTTTATTAAATTTTGTATTATTATTCTTGGTACAAATAATCGTAGAAACCTTACATAAAAGAGAGCGAGAGAGAGAGAGAGTGTCCATTTAACCAATATCCAAATTTAAACCGCATTCAACGGCGATATGTATCTCCTTCCTCTGTAGCTATAGTAACTATTTAAAAATGTGCCGTTAAGAAGTTTTACAACAAGTTTTACGCAGCGATATCAAACGCTCATTGGCTCTCGCCGGTTTACTCATAGATTGCGACATGCCGTGTTTGCGGTGATGCGTGTTTTGAATGAGAAACGCAAGTGATGCACACAATATAAAGTCGCACAGGTTTTAATTCACATGTTTTGTTGTCTTAATGCAAGCAATATATTACAAATGTGACATCATCTAGAGGAGGAAAATTAAATTGACATTTGGCATCTTGGATAAAGTCCAGAAAGTCCAGAAGTAGCATTAATGTATTTATACAAAACTATGTCTCATACACACTCATGCACAGCTAACAGAATTTATATATATATATATATATATATATATATATATATATATATATATATATATATATATATATATATATATATATATATTGTGTGTGTGTGTGTGAGAGAGAGAGAATCTGATTGTCATGACAACAGCAATATTGACACCGTAGAGTGAGAGTGCATATTAGTCATAGCTACATCAGGGAAAACAACATTAATTATAAAAAGTCTAATTTTATTTGTTTTATTCACACATCCAAACAATTATGGAACAATCTCAGCTCTTGGAACCCCCTCAAACTCCCCCTAAAAACACTAGGGCATAACACTAGAAATGCCAAGGTCATGTGTTGAATTATCAGAGAATATCTGAGCTGATAATATACAGAGCTTGAATTCCATGAATGTTGCCTTCGGATAAAAGCATCTGCCAAATGTATTCACGTAAATGTAACCTCAGACTGGTCCAGAATGGACCATCCCTGTAACATATGTACTTCAAATCCCTTTGGATAAAAGAATGTGCTAGTAGTGAGACACAAGCATGAGAAAAGCATTTTTCTGTGTCCTTTTCACAAGTTCACATTCAAAGATCCATAAATGTTTAATAACTGGAGGTAGCATTCCTTTTCAAAGCACAGAATGATCACCATGTACCACCACACGCTTTTGAAACAGAACACTGTGTTAACAAAATCCCAGAGGTCTGTAATAAGCGTCCGACGTCTGTTACCATTGATTTGCACTACTTCAACCCACACATCAAGTAAGTGCAATCAGGCCTAACCCACTAAATCTAATCAGAACGCTTCTGTGATTCACTCACCGGACGTCACACCTCAATTTGTCAATTTCCCCAAAGCTGACTTAGTACTTCTTTCTCTAATGGATAACACAAGAAAGCAAAGGCCGGGCATGAATAAGGGTTCAATTAAATCCTTTGATTTCTCCATTTTTAATACTATATGACCTGAATCTCACTCCCCCCATTAACTAATTAAGCACTATTATCATGTCATCAGCCTTTAAAAAAAAAGGTTTGCACATGAATAATACATCAGAATTACATTATAAAGGCTCCTTGTGAGGGGTTTTGCATTCACATGATGCGAGTGTCTCTCCTTTGCCAGGAGAGATCATTTCAAGACCAAACAATCTCTGGGCCATTAAATGACCAATTCTTTTCATTATTAATGCACATAAATATGTGGCCCCAGCAAAAGCGGAATAAATGCATACAGACAGTCTCTCAAAAACACTGACGATAAACACCAGAGAACCAACTGCTATCTTTGTGTTTCTTTTCTCCTTAGCTTACTTAAGCACTACTGTCTGGTTAAGTAATGCCCTTATTGAGTTTCTCTTTTTCACTCTCGCCATACAGTCTGACGAGAATTGTTCGAAGCTGCACTGGCGGGTCTGGCCTTTGTTCCTAACGATGCTAATTATCACCAATTATGCAATGTTTCTCCTCTTCCAAAACTTTCTGGCCCTGTACTTAACCAGTATTGACTCAACAGCTGTTGCTAGAGGTTGCCTCATTTATTGACCTGAAAGTAGAGTAAATTAAGGGGAGTTGCATTAATGTGGCCTTGAGTGCCCATCTAGACTGCTATATTGGATTAAAGGGTGACCAGACCAGACATCCATGTTTTAGTGCCTGTCTGAAGCAGTCCAACAGAAGAGCCATAAAGTCAAGCAATCCTCTATAGACTGGAAAATGAAGTAATCGCACAATGTGTAAATTAATATAAAAACTGTTTTATATATTTTTAATAATATCTGGCATAATAATATCATTTTACCATTTTTACTGATTTAATATGAGCCTTGCTTGGGTCTCGAGGGCTGGCTTTCAGGCATTCAATACACGGAGCAATTACTCAGATCTCAGTTTTACAGATCCTTGGATATCAGTAATCACTGCACCAAAGTAAGCAAAATCATTCCCAGAACCAGGTGCCAGAGGACTAATGACCTAAACTAATTACAGCTCAACCACTGAAATGCATCGTAGGCAACAGTCCATGTTCAGTGAGACTCTGTACACAGGTGGAGAGCTTACAGCATCACTAAAGTATTTCCTTCTCTGTGTGTTAATCTAAACCCAGAATGCTAAATTTTCGACTTCATTTGTAGTGAGGCAAACATCATTATCGTTCATATTTAAAAATAGACATTTGCAGAAAACACTAACCCTAACTCTTAAACTTTGGTGAATCGTGCATTAATAAATGAAATAAAAAACACAAAACACTAGAATTTTGGATTAGGTAATAGTGGTTAGGTGAGGTAGCAAGAGGACAAAGATAAGCTTTGGTTGTTTAACATGAAGAATTGTCCTGGGAAAGAGAAGTTTTTTCAAAAGCGCAACTCTGCAATTGCAATATTTGTTAAGAATCCCTTAAGGGATTTCCACATGCATCCTTTATTTGAAAGCCAATAAGATGCCGCTGATTCGTGACAGTGAACTTTATGTGAAGAAAAATAAGCTTAATTTCCATGCCCTGGCTAATATTGGCAGCTACTTAATTAAAATGTTGAAGGGCAAAATGGTCCAAACTAGAATACGGCCTTGATTAAAATTACAGAGCAACCAAAACTGTTCAGAACAGATGATACCATTTCCAGCAGGGTTTTTCACTGCAACTTCTTCACAAACATTTGAGTGTTTGATCTAAATGACCAGATGAAACTGGGGCAGAACTTAACAGACCAAAACGAGCAGCTGCAAGACAGTGTGTGTTTCAGTCCAAAAGCCATTAATCAAGACGGAGGTCTCAGGTCAGCAGTGATCTCCACTTTCACAATTACATGTCCATCTAAAACAAACACTATGCCATCCTACCTTGAGAGCAGTCAGGGGCCTACAGACACATTTTTTGGTTTTTTAAAAGTCTAACGTGCTCATTAATGTGCCATTATTTTCTCATTATTCTTATGAGCACCAAGCATCATGGTCAGGTTATGCAACTCCAACAATGGGAGAGAAGCCAGACAGTGAAGGTAATTCAAAGAGAGACCAATTTAACTTTATTGTGACTATCACATTCTCCAAGCTTCAAAGTCAAGAGGTCAGACCAAAAGCCTTATACATATTGTGAGAATAGAGAGATTTCGGTCTTTTCCCACGGAAGGGTTTTGAAGGTGCAGTGATGAACGTCAGCTGAAACTGCCTAATGGTGCTCATTTATTTTCATCTGTGTTAAACTGATATTGTTTGATGTTTAATGGAGTTAGATACTTGACAACATTTCATCATTCTGTGGTTGGAAGAGGCAAATTAACTGTTCATCTTACCTGTCATCACAATGACATCAGCGGCGACATCAGGAAATCATGCAAAAGAGAGAAAGGAATTGATTAGAATAATTACTATGTTTTACATTAATTAATGACATTAATACTATTAATACTAATACTACAGAAAAAACACAAACCTATATATCTATATACAGCTAAACTGAAATTGGAAAAAAACTAAGTTATAACACTGCATAAAAATAACTTTACAATGATATATATTATTGAATTATTATTGATATATATTATTGAATATATGTTTTTGACTTGAATTATATATATATATATATATATATATATATATATATATATATATATATATATATATATGGAACACATGATAAGTAAAAATTGATAGCCTGAATGCACTGTAAGTTGCTTTGGATAAAAGCGTCTGCTAAATGCATAAATTTAATATAATCTATATTTAGTTATTTTTTCTTTGGAATGAATCTGGTTTCACAGTCAAACCTGCATTGCCAAAGTCATGCAACTTCAATCTCAGCAATTATTATTATAATTTTTTTTTGTAAGACTGCACAAACACTACATTATGGATAAAAAAAAAATATTGGTTTACTTGTTGCAGCATATAAGATAATACGGCAGTAAACTGTGTAAATGTTATATTCTTGTCAATTTTATGGCTTTTTTTATAGTGCTCAAAGCGGAGCATCCAAATTTCATAATATATTGTTGTAAATTTCATCTTTTAAATCATCTGATGGTGTTATGAATGGCTTTTTTGTTTTTGATGAATGCATTTAATTGTCATGTCCTGTTTTTCTTATTTTAAATTTGCAATGTTATATTCCTAATGGTCGATTGATCTCTAAATGACATACAGTATGTTATGCAACACACAGGCCTCTACAGTGTCTGGAGGACACTTTCTTGCGGTTACGACTGAAGGTGACAGTTGCTGTCAAAGGGAAGGTCTCGTCCCTTGAGCCGCAGACTGTGATGACCTTGAAAATCAAAAACTGGCTTACGAATATCACATTTTAAAGAAAACACTGATTGAAAGATGCCACCTTTGAGGAAATGAAAAAAAAAAAAAAAAAATAGCTAGGTGGGTGAGAATGAGAAGCAGAATCCAATCACTTCTGAGTTGGTCTATCACTTCCACCGTCTTAAGAACTGAAAAAAAAAGTCCATCACACGCTTGGGTGAGGGGTCAGACTTATGCAACAGTATTAAGAGTCCTTGGAAGTTCTGACTGGTTGACAACCGTGACTAAAACCCTGTAAGGTGATATGGAGAGGGGTGCATGTCATGTGAATATATGAAACTTTTTTTTAAAAATTGGACTTCCTCTAACAGTAAAATTTACACTGACAAGCCAGTGGCTTACTAAGCTCATAAGGGCTGTCCCGACCTTGGCAAGCAACATGATGCGAGATGTGATGCGAATACCAGGAAATATCGCTCTATTTATTGCTCAATAAAATGTCTTCACAATGAAGGGAAGCAAGAAATAAAATGTATGTTAGTTTTAAGTTGTGCGCTGTTATTGTATGTCTTTATGAAAAGAAAGGGTTTTATAGGTTCATATATCCAGATTTGAAATGCTGGGATGTGGACGTCAAAATAAACCATAGAAAAATACAATAAAATTAGCAGAAT
This sequence comes from Carassius auratus, assembly GCF_003368295.1. Lineage (NCBI taxonomy): Eukaryota > Metazoa > Chordata > Actinopteri > Cypriniformes > Cyprinidae > Carassius > Carassius auratus. The sequence goes on along the minus strand of NW_020525570.1, from coordinate 169,122 downwards.
TAAACTAAACTAGTTTCATTTTTTTTCAGCAGGGGAAAAATAAATAAATAAATTGATAAACATGACTTCTTCATTGTCTGTCTCTATTTTAAAAATTTCACGGGGATGAGAGTTTTTAAAGTTCAAATCCTCTTTCTGTAATCTCCAAGGAAGATCAGTGTTATAACAGCACCTAATACTAAATCTAAAACACAGATAGAGCCAAATGTATGTTCGACCACAGAAAGAACATAAGTGCATTACATCAACATCTGAGATTTATGAGAGATTGAATATGATTGGAAAATGAAGTTAAATGACCTTGAAGATTTTTTCCCCATGTCCCAACTTGATAGCTGTGGAAATCAAAAGATATTTCTCTATTTTGAAGGAAGTACCTCACATTAGCTGAGTCAACTAAATGTACCTTTGGCTGTGTACCTTCAATAAAACCAACCATAGATTTGATTACGCTTGAAAAATCTGTATAATGAACTCACTGAAGAATGTGTTTGGAAAAGAGAAAAAAATAAAGGGGGGTTCAAAAGTCTGAATATAAGGATTTCAATTTGGAAATAAACATTGGGAAATTAATAATTTTGGGGGGTGGGGGTGGTTAAACAAGTAATATAAAATCATTTTAAAAAGTTCTGAAAAAGTAGGAAAAAAAACCTAGGAAATATTTAAGATTCTGTACAATTTATGATATTTATCTTAAATATTATGCTCACATTTTCATGAAAATATAGTGCAAACAATAATTTACACTATTCAGACTTATATCACATAATTTGTGTTGCAGCAAAAATAATATTTTCTAAAAATCGATGATTCTGCTTCTTGTCTATTGATTAGCATCTCTAATGAAATAAATAATCCACAAATGCCTCTCATTTGAGTGATTGGCCAAAACAACACCTTTCATAGTGTTACATAAGCCAATGATCACTGACCTGAATTCAGATTGCCTGTGGTAAATATGACAGTGGGTCAGGCCCTGTTTATCTATTATGCACAAACATGACAACATTGGATTTGTGAGGGGTAATCCCTAATACTAGTGGCACGTGCCATTCTGACTGCTCTCCCTGAGAGAACATGAGACATGATCAGGCACATGTGACATTGATAACACAAGCAGGCGAGCTCTTGGGAATGAAAATAAACAAGAGGAACATGAACTGATCTGGTCTCAGCCGGAGCCATCTGCAAATTACATAATTATAAGAGTGATTTCATAGTGATTAGAGAGATCTGAGAAATGTAAACAAGCTCTTAGGGTAGATGATTAGATGAAAAAAAAAAATTTGAATTAATTCTGAATTTGACCCTACCTTAAATGGCACGTTTTTATAAAGGAGGAAGTGCCAATTGTGAAGTCTGCCAAAATATATTTGATAATTAAAAGTGAATATACAAAAAAATATTTATACGAATACGTTTTAAAATAAATATTTACTTGGGTGCGGTTACTTTTAGAAGTAATCAGACTTAATTCGTTAACATGTTAATCATTACAGTAATATTCTATACCCGATGGCATTCCCCACATCAATCAATCACTTATTCATTAACCTTACAAATACTTTTTGTTCATTGCTTAATAAATTAATTGCCTGCATGAATAGATTTTTACATCTGAACAACAGTTTATTTCCAGCCAGACCACATGGCACATCCTGTTTCTTATTGGAAATGCAGCGCAATTATGTAAATCATGAGCAGTCAATCAATCTGTATCTTAGTTGCAAACAGACATTTTATCATCCCATCTGTATTCATTGGATTGCATATCTGTTATGTAATGCAGAGCCCATAAATTCCTTGTTTTCTAGTTTGATCACTGTAGGACCAGTCCGAGGAGGAATTCTGGGAACCGTGCTGAGACAAGAACATAACTTCATTACTAAATTCAGGTGTATTTGTGTTATGCAATGGCTGGACAATAAAAACCTGGTGGATGAACATAATTAACAGGGAAATGTGTCATTTGAAGCTCATCTGAAGTCATTTGAAGCTCTGACAACAAGTTTGGGACCACAAAAAGTCTCCCGCATTATTATTACAGGCATGTGATTCTGAAATAAATCTGTACATAGAAGTGTGGACATTTTCCATTGGTGGCAAGAAATGTAGTTGCTTAATGCGGTGTCATAATTACATTCCCATGGCAACCAAGCTGTGACCCGTCATATTCACAAACACTCACACACGCACACGCACGCACAGACACACGCACAAAAGCAAAAAGGAAACAAGTTTTCCATTCATTCTGCAATGTGCTACAGTATCAAAACGGACATTCGCGATGTCTGAATAATTATTAATGATTCGCTTATTTGTCAATGCTGCTGTTCATAACCATGTTTTTACTCTCCAAAGCATATATCAGTGTTATAGTTTTATTATTGGTTTAAATGTAAACCGGTCTGGTCAAATGGCATTTACGTGACCTGACTTCAGTTCATCAATTAACGTCTTGTGAAAAGCTGCATTTGTAAGAAACAAACCCATCATTAAGTTATTTTAACTATTTAACCATCCCCATAATATGAGTCCCAAAATCCAAAATATTGCTTCTTCCAGTGAAAAAGTGCATCCCCTGTTGTCCTCTCATATCAGAATCTACTTACATACAGTCTTTGTTTAAAACTGTTTAGGCGTGTAAACTGCTCTTGATCTGTGAATATTTCTCTCCTGATTCAGGCAATACAATGTTTTCACTGGAGAAAGAAATATTAGCAATATCACAAATTGAGCTTGACAAGCTACTATAGTCAAAGTGACCTACACATTAGTTTCTGTTTCAGAGCAGTTCTTGTTTCTGTCTAGCAGAGGACAAAATGAGACGGCTCAAAAAGAGGTTTTCCAGCAGACAGGACATTGGGTGATGGGTGTTTGTGGTGGCACTGACCCTTTGCTCGGCCATCTGAGCCCAGAGACCTCTTGTCATTTAGATCCTCGGCCTCCTCCTCACAAACACCAGACGGCAGTCCTTTACTCTGGCACAGCTACATAACCATTGCAACTGGCCAACGTTTTAATTAGAATTGTGACGAAGGGCCATAAATTGGAGTCACTTTGTGCTGAAATAGGAAAAGATGGAGCTGAATTTGTGAGCAAAACATCGCCAAACAAAAAACATCTGCTAGATTTCGCAACAGTTTACAATAACGTTCAGTTCCTTAACATTAGTTGCGGAACTAACAATGAATCTTTTTTACACTATTTATTAATGTTAGTCTATAAACCGACTATTATTTATTTATTTATTATTATGGATATAACAATTTTATTATTATAACATTTATATTTATATATTATCAACAATACATAAAATAAAAAATACAAAAAAGTACTACTACTACTACTACTAATATAATAATTGTATTTTATTTTTTGGTTTATTGTATTTTTTTATTTATAATTATTATTATTATTATTATTATTATGTATTATTTACTATTACTACTACTACTAATAATAACAATAGTAATAATAATATTACATATTATATCATAATAATGAATAAAACAAAAATACATTCTAATTGTATAAGAATATCTTATAAAAATTATAAGCATACATTAAACCATTAATTAGACTTTCACCATTTATATTCATAGCGTCCGTGCTGAACCAATCTAAACCTTGACTATTATTATGAGTGAAACAAGCACTTCATACCCTTAAATTAACTTGAAACAAGTGTAAGTAGATCATTGTGCTGAATAAATGTAAGCAATCTAAATCTTGACATCATGAAACATGTTTCACAATGATTGCAAAAAGAGCTTCAAGATTTAACGTTCTTCAGAGTCAAAGCTAAACTGACGTTTGCAGTGGCACTGCTTCTAATGACCTACCAGTTGCATCTGGCAGGAGGGAATCATCGAAGTGAAAAAAAAAAAAAAAAAAAAAACCAATACAAAGGGGCAGCTTTTCTCTAGAGAAATAAGAGCTAAATTCTCAGAAAAGCACATTAACTGGCGAAACCTATTTCAACAAAGCAAACAAAAGTTTTCAAAGTCCTTTCAAGGTTCAGATACGTAAGTAGCAGAAAGCATCTCAGTTAGCCTAAAAAAAAAAATGGCTACCCTTATACAACCTTTTTGATCAAGGGAGGGAGTAAATGTCCATTCACAGGAATTTAACCGCACTTTCCCTTCAAAGAATTCATAGATTTGGCAAATAAAAGCATCAGATAATTAGCGAGCTGTTAATGCACTAGAAGTGCATGTTGTTTTCCGACCCACCTGCAATTGATTCCTAGCTGTGTGTAAATGGCTAATTGAGAGACGACTATAGAAGTGAAACTGTTTAAAGTGCAATGAGTCAATTACAGCGTCATTTTAGTCAATCCATTCACTACGATTCCCAACAAAACAAAAAGGACAACGCTGAGTGTGGTATTGACCACATATGATCCGGATAACAACACTTAGCGAGTGTCTGTTTCTGTGGTTTAAACAAGTCCAAACCGACCCAGAGCGCAAAACAGCTGCAGAGTGCTGTATCTGGGATAACCGATCTAATTCCAGGAGTTTATTGACTGCTTTAAAAACACCACAATTAAGGTTAGGACATAATGAAATGCAAAACAACAGCCTGCACTGTGACACAAAGGGTGAGTGTCCCTAAATAGCACTATGAATCACTGGAGGCTAGTAAAAATAGAAAACATTACTAGAAACCACTCTGAGGTTTTACTCATGGTTCAGAGTGAGGCACAGTGTGTGGAAGGACAATGTGTTCCTCTTGAAAACATCTAGCTGAAGTGGAAATAATTCTTTTTTGTTTTCTGCTGTGGGCAAATGATGACGAGACTAATTTTAAACAACAAATTCAAGGCCTTACATTACAGGAAAAAAATTGTTACTTGCTTTAGTAAGTCTGAGTGGGTTAAGCTCAATTTTGACTTAAATTGCTGCACGTAGAAATAAAATGGAAAGATATATGAAAATAGCCATACAAATAATCTGCTATCTTCTGAAATTTACCCATCTATAACCATCTAATAAATATGAATGCATATTTATATAAGCCAGCCAAGAGTGTAGTAGCATTATTTTAGTATTTTTTATATTTGATTTTTATTGAATATTATGATATTCATTTTTCATATTTTATTAGTATTTTGGAGATTAAAATGTTCTGTTTTCATATTTATATTTTCTGTTACGCATCTTAATTTAATATTTTAGTAATTTTGTTGTGCATTTTTACCATTTGTATACTTTTTTAAATATATCTATATAGTTTTTATACATTTTAATTTCAGTTTTAAAGTTAAATTAAATGAAAATAAGAAATGTTGCTTTGACAACTACCTGTTAAAGTTAGTTAAAGTTGTATTTTTACAGTTGATTTTAGCGGAGATGTTTATGGTTTTAATTAAGTATAATTCAAGTTCATTTTAATTCAACTTTATTTGTATAGCGCTTTTCACGATACAAATCGTTGCAAAGCAAGTAGAAAATTACGTTTCTACAATATTTAGTAGTAGCTAATAACAATCGTGAAGTGTAGTAAAAAAAAATATTTGCAATACTTTAATAATAAAAATCATAATTAGAAATTATTAAATTTAAACTGACATGCAAAAAAAAAAAAACGCAATAAAACAAGATACAAATAAAAAAATGCACCACATACTATATATGATAGCCCCTTTTTTTTTTTATATACAGTGACATGACACAAAATATACAGTTATCTTACCCACGCTCAACTTCACTTTAGTAGTCAATTAAAGCCAAGCTGATAATGGCAAACAGTGCATCTCTGAATAAATGTCCAGTATGCCAAACTCTGTATTTTATCAAGTATCATTACATGCGTCACTGGCCTTTAAACAACAAAAACATGCTCAGAATCGAATTAACAATCTAATTTAATGGCATGTCTGATGTCAGCCCCTTTGATCGACAACAAGTGAGGACAACTGAACATCATGCGCACATTAACCCCTGAAACATACTGCATCAGATAAACCAGAACAAGGGCTTTGACCAACTCGCACTCTGCCAATCAAAGATATTAATAGGCGCAATTACAAAACACAACATCCGCCAATGGCAGGGGGTATCCTCAAAGGACCATGTCCCAAAGCTGTCGTCGACATCCCACTTCCCAATCCATCTCCGTTCTCCTCCATTAGACCCCAGACAGGCTGAGAAACGAGGGATCGTTACAGGAGATAAAATTTGCCGTGATGGATGGAGTCGCTCATAGAGCCAGGATAAAAGTCATCAGACCTCGGAAGGGAAAATGGAGCCAGGTGTCTGCGCACCCTACTGCTCAAGAGAGACGCTCCTGAAGGGCCAGGCATTTGTAACCCTTTACAAAGTGAGGTACATTCTCAAGTGAATGGACTTCACTTCCTGTGCTCATAAGACCTCCACCACAGCCCTGTGACTTCTGGACATTTACTCTAGAGATTGAGTAAGACAACATAAAGCAACATTATTGCCAGGGTTCTCACTTTTTTGAAAGCTTTTACAAATTATTTTCAGATGCTGTGGATAACATTTAATATATATATATATATATATATATATATATATATATATATATATATATATATATATATACACCAGAATGTTCTTTCAAAGCAGATTGAGGTTAAAAACAATACATGAGCAAAATACAACACAATGAAAGTCTCCGTAGCAGTAATATTTAGTCCAGTGCTGCTCTGTCACATAAAACAAAAATAAGACTCAATTATCTACTTTTTTCCCAATGGTTCCAAGATTTTTGATATATTTGATATATTTGATGATGTGGTTTCTGTCAAACCGGATATGTAACAAACACATAAAAATGTAATGTATAAAGGACCCAGGCAGATAAATCTATATTTTTGTCCGTCATTACGACAATGAATGGTTTGGCTATGACACACTCGTTTGGGAGGATGGTGGGAGAGCTCCAGTGGGGGCCTCATCCTCTCAGCGTCTGTCTGTCTCTCTCCTTTGCTGGGCATATAATGATGAATGAATATCAATGAAATGCACACAGATGCTGCGGCGCCACAGGATTAAACCCAAAATTGCCAGCAAATGCAATAATACAGACATTTTGTAACAAAAAATAAAAAAAAAATACATCTTCCACTGGTCTTCTCTAAAAGCACCATCTTTTCTGGCTGAAAATGTTTTTTTAATTAAACTATCTCATTTTTTTTTTTTTTTTTAGACAAGGATAATGAGTTTTTCTATTCACATGCTCAGTCTAAATCTACCATGTCAGTCCTGTTTGAGGTGGGCGGCACTGTAATATCTGCAGACAGCTCTTTTCATACGGAGGTGCTAATGCTGACAGACATGTATAACAGACATAGCATAATGGGACAGCAGCTGGTAATATAAGATGAAATGTCATTCTTTGTCTGCTTTTAAGGCGAACAAGACGTATTCCCATTTCCTTAAATGTCTGCCCTGTTCCTGGAAGACTTAAAGCCAAAGACTTCTGTACTGCTATTTACCCCTTCATCACAGTCTTATTTCACCCAAGAATGGACATTTTGCTATAATTTACTTTACCTTTGAAATTTAAATATCTTTTATAAAATTCAAGCCAATGGGGGCTAGAGTGTTTAAGCTCTAATACAAGCATCATAAAAGTGGTCCACAAGACTCAAGATTTCTGAAGTCATGCGATATAGCTTTGTGTGAGGAACAGACTCAGTTGAAGTCAGTATTCACTGAATACCCTTGACTTGTTTGAATATTTGTTCACGAGTTAGACCGAACTGATTAAATTAAACTCACTGTTCCCATTTACTTCCATTATACTTGAGTTGAGTGAATGGAACCTAAAACTTTTTGGAAACATTCTTCAAAATATCTTCTTACATGTTTCTGCTTATAGTCAATTGTACAGGTTTGGACCAATAAGGGTGTGTAAATGAAAGAATTTTCATTTTTGGTGTATTATCCCTATGATCCCTATGATATCGTACGTCTTCAGTATATGATGTATGAGTTACATAGACTACTTTACAAGAGTTTTCATTTTGGGAAAAAGTATTCCCTTCTCAACCTTTTATTTGTGCTCTTAACTGATTTATCTTTTCCTTTGATCGCCTTGCATCATCTTGGCTTTACTTCTGAACCTGCCTTTTATTAGCTTTAATATGATGAAGGACAAAACTATGAGAAATGCCAATGTCATCTTAGCACAAATTGTTGAGAGGTTGTAACACTTAAATTCAGTTGTCCTCTGTGTTTTTAGAAGTTTGGCGACCAGCCAAACAAGATAAGAGACAAAAATGCTCTCGCTTCCCAAACTAAAGCCAAGACAATCCCGTATTGTGAGGGAAATTGTGAGGAAGTGAGATAGTGACCTGTGGTTGGTCGTGTTTTTCATTTGGGCCTCTTGAACATTGTTATCAGTCCAGATGGCTACAACTGCATTGAGTCTTCAGTGTAGAGTTTCAAATAGCAGAAGTCAGTTAGCTTCAGATCCAAATGTATGGATGACTGCCTTATCTATGGCTAAGGGAAATGGAGAGGGCTTCTGTGAAAGGTTGCTTTTGTGTTGGATGTGACTAGGGAGGAATTTGTAACATGCCATGGTCTCGTCTTATCAGACAAAAGCCACCTGAATGCAGAAATAAATGCAGTATCGAGCACCAACCAAAGGGCAAAGTGACAAACCATCTATTCTTAAAGAAGTGACATGATGGGATGACTTGGGCTATCACGAAAGGCATCAAGAAAACCATCAAAAACACAATCCCACCAGAACAAGCTGTAAAATCAAATTTCATAGACATTACAGACATAAGGAAACTTTTTTGTTTGCATTAGTGCGTAAATATATATATATATATATACATACACACACACACACACACACACACACACACACACACACACACACACACACACAGTATAACAACTCCCTAAGGACAAAAAAACTGAGACCAACTCTCCAGAAAAGAAGAACAGCACAATCTCTGTGGGACGTTTGAGATTGTCTTTTTAAATTAGAGGGCCATCTACATAAATATATGCACAATATGGTCTTTGTTCATGTGGGTTTGTCTGTATTTAACACAGCATGATGTAAAATGAAACAGAGATGCCTCAGATGACCTCCCACAATCTGGACGATTCATTCAGTGTGGCCTAGCTGCCGGCTCATCCAGCTTTTGAAATAAATGCTCGGGAAAGCCTAATGAAGTAGGAATGGGACATAATGCAATAGATGGGTTATATGCAAATCTGTGCCTTCCTGCTAAATTTTACACTAATTACAGAAGTCAAAAATAGTTTGAATATACAACCAAAATCTTGTCAATTTCTTTCTCTCTTCATCTAAAATATCTTCCCAGTGATAGGTGATGTTTCAGCATTTAATTTCATCCATGCAGCAAAACCAATGAAATGCCAATTTAAGACAGTCGGTGTATGGCCAAGCAAGGGCATCAATTGGCAATTATACGACAGACACAACCCTTCCAGTCAAAATGTTTCTATTACACTTTATTTCTACAGCAAAACTAAAAGTTACATCACTCTGTTGCTATTATTACAAATCTCTGCTTTCGTCCTTTAGCTTTCATGATGGGTGATCGATGTGATAGCAAAAGATTCATAAAATGACCTCACTCAGGTACTCGAAAAACACACAGTAATAAGATACAAAGGGTTATAGGTTAGGATCAGCAAGTTTTAATGAGAAAATTCTGTGCACTTTGGGGTTTTTCCAGTCCAGAAGATGATGTTTTCATGAAAAATAGTTCAAGTGGGCCTTTTACATAAATCGTTTAATCTTATGAAAATCTGACATACGTGTTGAGCCAACATCAAATCTTAATGTAAATCGAAATAAATAATTACACCACACAGAGGATAAGATCTGAGGTGATTTAGCCTGGTGAGAATTCACACGGCATGTCAAAGAACCCATTTACCTTGGACCCTTTTATTCTGCCTATTACAGAAACCTGTCACCGGTTCAGTGTACAGTCATTAAACACAGACACCCTTGGGCAAGATTCTAATCAAGTATGAAAGAAACTGTTAAGTGTGTGCGAAACCCACATTTCTTTATTTTCCATGTCCATGACCAAAGGCTAGACCGTCATAGCTCATTCTCTCGAAGATCTTCCACATGCCCTTGGGAAATTTTTCTGACCCAGTTATCTGGAATCACACATAATTATGTGTACACTAACACACATGCTGATTCACTGCTTTGTGAAAAGAATGTGTCTTGTATTATATATGCATGTTTTTGTGACATGTCAGGACACAACCCCGTATAATGACATGGGTATGACACAGGTATTACAAGGAGAGGGTGACTTATGAGGACATAACCCATTTCCATGTTTTTCAAAACGCTTCAAAATCATACAGAATTATTTTTTTTGAGAAAGTAAAAATGCACAAGGTTTCCTGTGAGGGTTAGGTGTAGGGCCATAGAATAAACAGTTTGTACAGTATAAAAACCATTATGCCTATGGGATGTCCCCACTTTTCACAAAAACAAAAGTGTGTGTGTATATCTACAAATATATATCATACAGAATACATGTTTTTTTTTTATTTAGTACTGACCTGCATAAGATATTTCACATAAAATAGGTTTACTTATAGTCCACAAGACACTAAATAATAGTTAAAAATAGTTTAATTTATAAAAATTACCCAGTTCAAAAGTATGCATACACCTTTTCTTCTCTTTTTTCTTCTTTTTTTGGGATGGTTGTTCATGAGCCCCTTGCCCACTGTTCTTCAGAAAAATCCTTCAGGTCCCACAAATTCTTTGGTTTTCCTGCATATTTGAACCCTTTCTAATAATGACTGAATGATTGTGAGATCCATCTTTTCACACTGAAGGACCCATCAGCAACTATTACACAAAGTTCAAACCCTCACTGATGCTCCAGAAGGAAACACGATGCAGTGAATTGGAAGATCAGGGTAAACTGAACTTATTTTGTGTTCTGGGAAATATGTTTACACCCCTGGCTCTTAATGCATTTCGTTTCCTTCTGGAGCATCAGTGAGCATTTGAACATTTTGTAATAGTTACTAAATAAAAAAAACATCAACATGCATTTTGTATGCATCTTTCATCTTTCTATTTCTTCTTTCCCCTATACAAATTTATTTCTATTGCATCTTTCTCTATACAAAATATTGAATCTCTTAAACATATTTTAAAGATTCAATGCGACACAACATGCACATTTCCCAAACGCACTGACTAGTTCTTGCTCGGAAGAGTTTATCATACCAGCCTTGCGCCTTGCTTCCCATCAGATTCATAAAAACCTGTGTACCATGACTACCGGATATTATGTAACAGCCATCCAATTAGATTGGAACTGATGATTTTAGCCAGCTCTCGCCATTATTGTACAATATGCATTCAACGTTGTGTGGGTGTGCCTTCTGACGCTGAGACTCATTATGCCTTTCCTCCTCTCCCTAAAGCGCTCTCAATATGCACCTCCATCTTTTTTTGTTAAGTACCCTAAATCAGGCAGGATAGGAACCCAGCAGCGACATACCTGCAGTGCACTTCCTCAACTTCCTCCCAATATCTTTCTCTTTCTCAGATGAGAAGACGCTTCCATCCATCAGAGCTGTCAAGCGAGTGGGCCTCTAGGCGCGGGAGCCCTGTGTGGGACTCGCCTCATTTCCCTGCTCTGATTAGCCTGCTTCGGCACTAACACACCCTGCCTCCCCAGCTTCCTCCTCTCGAGGGGTGTGCGACTGTGTGCTTTGTACTGCAATAAAGAGCTGTGGGACTTTAGAAACACTATAAGATTCTCATTTTTGCATGGTCTATAAACTACAGGAGCCCTCTCCAAAGCGAAAGCATTTATTGTGAAGTTGCTTTTTTGTAGATGTGCGACTGTATAAGACAAAAAATGGCAGGTGATCTCATCCTACTCCTCATTTTTAACTGTTTACATCTGGTATTAACATCCATCATAGATGACTGGATGTTAAATTGTCATTTCATATTAATAAACTCAAAAGTAAAAAAATGCACCATTTTGACATGAATTTGATTGTCATTGCAAAGTTTCAAGTGGGATTCTAATTAAATCAATCCATGTAACTACTGCTAATATGATGCATTACATACTAAATGTCTGCATTGCATGATTGTTTTTCCTTTAAGGCCATTAAAGCTGAAAACTCTCAATTTTTTGCAATAAGAAGTTATCAGTTATCTGGATCACAAAAGTATAGTTATAGTTCACCCAAAAATGAAAATTATGTCAATTTACTATTGTTTGAAACATGTATGAGTGTCTTTCATCGGATGAAAAACCATCAAAATATTTTTGGTTGAACTATCCCTTTAATACAATGTAATTTATAAATGAGTATCATAAATAATATACAATAATACAAAAAATAATTAAATAAATTATATATATATATATATATATATATATATATATATATATATATATATATATATATAATTATTTTGTTTATTTATCATTAATTTATTTATACATTTAATAAAATGCTAAATATAAAATGTATAAATAATTATAACACGTATACATAATAACAAAAGAGTAAGCAATTTGCAATAAGGTTCAATGCTTTAACATCATTGCATTACATTTTTGGTATCATTAAAACGCTCTTGCAGCATTTGTTAACCTAGGTTAAATGTTAATTTCAATGAACACAAATCTGTTTTTAGCAATTCAAATTGTATAAATAATGCATCATGAAAAAACATGAATTAACAAAAAACTATATTATTTTTTTTTAAATGAACCTTGCATAAAACGTTTACATAAATAAAAAAATTGAGTGCATGTCATCCAATATAAAATTCAACCACCAAATATTAAAAAAGCATAAAAACTATAAAATTGTGTTAGTGTGCCTGTTGTGCTCGAGGACACTTGAGTCCCAGCGGACCCTGTGAGCCTCTGCTTGCTGAATCATTCGGCGCGTCTGCTCTCAGGAACAGCCTGGCCTAGTTGCAGCTGTAAGCTAAGTAGGGTACACAGCCCGGCCTGGCACCCCAATAACCTTCAACTCCTTCAGAGCATCTTCCGCAGTCCTTTCTGGTTTCTCAAGTTCAGCATAACTAAAAAAGCCCTGGTGAGATGTGTAGCTGTGTCTGTGTACATAATCAGCAGAGGGAGAACCTTCTGTGTGGATAGTGGGAGATCCTGTTACACTATCAACAAACTCGGGCCGCCTCAGGGAGCCTTGTGCCATGTGTGCTTTCAACAGAAAAGAAAGACTCACAACACTATCCATCACACGGACAGGTACATCATTTACAATGCATTTATTTAAACTAAGGTCAGCTGCTGGATGTCACTGCAGTCAAGTTTAATAGAATAATGCAAACAGCTACGAGGAAAATCAAAGCACTTTTAACTCTTTGATGCATGGAATAAATTAAAATGAAAATCAATCTTTTCATGATATATTCTAAGCCAAAAAGCTGATTCCATCCATATAAATAGTTCAACTTATTCATACCATCAATATAGTTCTTATGATGCACAACTATGACATTTTAACAACTGTCATAATATTGATGTGCAGATGGTGTTGTATTCGACATTATTACTGCACGCAAGCCCCATATGGCACAACAAACTGACAAATGTATGGGGTTTTCCATGCAAGAAGTCATGCATGATTATTTTTATTAGACGTGTTTTTGTCGTGATCACAACTTTTCAAATTACTACTTGACAAAAGTTATTTTCTTGAGATCTTATCCAGGGTAAACTTATTTTTGCAGAATATGTGTAATATCTTACATCATTGATTCATTCATTTATTCGAAAATATTAACTCAAAGAAGCCAAGACAAAACAAATAACAAATCTCAATTAATCAAATTTACACTGTATAAATATATATGTGATATACAGGTCTAAATTTTTCCTTTGAAATATTTATATTTTAAAAATTATTTTAATTTTAAATATTTAAAAGGGATATTATTATTGCAATAAACAATGATTTCTCCACAATTCTGAATAATGAAAATGTTTGAAATGTACATTAATGACTACATTAACTTTTGCTCTTTTATTATTACAAAGCCAGATGCACTACAACACCAAACTAATGTGTTTTTCCTTTAATTGATGTTGAGAGAAAACACTTTATTACAGTTTCCATGAGAAAGCTGAAAAAAAGCATTGACCTGTTATCTCACTTAAAATGTAATAATGCCATATTTTTTTCAATATTTATCAGACTTCTGACAAAGCGAAATGCGACCGGTTTCTGAAGTGCTAACCATTCCACATCGATAAACACCCTTGCTGTGCTCTCATTCCTGAAATATTTCCACCACTTTCTAGGTCTACATATGTCACGCTCCCAAACCACTGTGGGCATTGCAACCCAGATACATTTACTACTTTAAATGTGTTGAAGAGGGACTGTACACCCCATCACATGTGAAAATGAGGAGTTAAACTTCAGCTACACCTAGATGTGAAATTTCACAGTTATGAGGAGTGGGGAAAGGAGGTGGAAGAGACACGTTTATGCAATGCCAAAAACGCATAATACACTTTAGAATGCCAAGATGAAAGCTGGTTTAGAATTCTGCTAAATGACCTCGAAGTGTGCGCCATTTTTCTGAGCTAACACATAAAGACGGCCCACGGAGCAACACCTGCTTCTGCCAACTGGGCAAGAGCTGTCAAATGAGGAATATTTCCCACCACATACACACTACATCAGCAGGAACGCAAAAAGAAACAGGGTCCTCGACTTAGACTGGTTAACTTTAAATATGTGCTATGTGGCCTCCAAGCTAACAATCACGGTTTGGTTTGCCATAGCGTTTACACTTGTCGGAGATGCCATTCTTTGAATGATTTAGTTGTATCTACACATTAAACTAATGTTCTAACATTAAACAAAATCTCTCACTTCACTGTTATGCTGTGAAAGAGAAAATCAGCCACCATTGTGAAGATGCATCTTCACAGAAGAACTCTAGACCTCATGAATTACAGCAGTAGATATTATGAGGAAAGTATGAAGGTCATATAGTTCAGACTCAGACACTAGAAAGAAAAAGGGATATCTAAAACTCTATGTAAATACAAGTTCACAATGTCATTATATCATAAATCAGATTTAATACTAAAACCCAACTTGGGCACAGTATTACTATGTTTCATAATATTACAATTTATTATAAATTGCACGTTTTGTTCAGCTGTTCTTTCTCACCTCCTTGGGGCCGTCCTTTGAAGATAACAGCAATGTAAATATGTCTGAAATACAGCATCAATCAGCTTGTCAAGCGTCGAGTACTATTCTGTAACTGAGCATACGGTTGCAACTGAATCATACGCAGTTATGAGTGACATAAAGCTGACTTTTCTTTGTTCGCAGTCCATCAATGAATCACTTAATATGCACACACACACACATTTACAAACAAACCCACTGCTGGAATACACAAATCCAGTCAGAAAGCGCGTACGTGATACTGTTGACTCAGTGCAATGTAATATAGTCCTACACATTTGGCAGGAGGGCAAACAATGCATTGCCACACACAGGCACATGCTTATTTAAATGCCTCTCATGCTCACTCAATTGTTTTTAACATAAGAGATGCATTTCCACAGGTTTCTTGACAAAGTCTTTTTAAAAGGGTACACATCTTAACATCAACAAATTAAATTTGGTCTTTTATTATCATAGTTAGAGCTTCAATGGCTGCCAAGCAACCATGGTCAAGTAGACAAGGCTTATTTTGAATGGTCTTTTTTAACAACATTTGCACTTTTGCAATATTTTTCAACAATTTCTTTTTTAAAGCTGTCTGACAAAGGTTTTATCCCATTTCTGAACCTTGCACCCTCATGCCAAAAAGGCAAGCCCTTGATCTGATATAAAGACAATATTACCATCCAAGCTGCACACATTTCAGATGTAGATGTGTGTATATATATATATATATATATATATATATATATATATATATATATATATATATATATATATATATGAGAGATTTCTTGAGTTAGCCCAGACTTTTGAACAGTAGTGTATACTTTTTCAAAACATTCAGTATGTTTTTTTTTAATATTCATTTTAAATAAAAAATTACATTTTAAAATATATTGAAATGAAAAAGTGATGTTTTTCACAATATTATTGTTTTCTGTATTTTTGCTCCATAATAGACTTCTTTAAAAAAAACTTACTGATCCCAAACGTTTGAACAGAAGGGATTTTATGCATTTATGCATTGAGCAGACGCTTTTATCCAAAGTGACTTACAGTGCATTCAGGCTGACAGTTTTTACCTAACGTCTTCCCTGGGAATAGAACCCACAACCTTGCACTGCTAACGTAATGCTCTACTACTTGAGCCACAGGAGCACTGATTATTAAAGCATAATTATTGACATTAATATGTATTATAATAAATAAAATCTATTTATATAAATCATTAAAATTAGTTTCAATATTTTATATATTAGAATTATATAAAAACTTAAATGCTTTGTGTCATAGCAGCTGGACTGTGATTCCCACAGCAATGGAGGGATTGGAACTGAAAGACCTAATGATGATATTCTGTGCAATGCCACTATCATTTAATGAGCGGTTTTCATTTCTCATCTGCACCCACATCACTCTTTTACTCGTAATACTCAGCAGTGAATTTTTACTGCAGTGGCATACACAGGGACAAAGATGGGTTGATAAATGGGCAGTGAATGCTGGAATGTTTGATATGTTGATATATTTATGAATCATGGCTTTTACGAACATAAAGCCAATGCTGCAGACAGAATGATGGTTTGGTTAATGATTTCCAGAGTGGATAATGCAAGGTGAATATCCCTTAGCAACAGAGAGAGTGGGTGTATAAAAAAAGAGAGTGGAAAAGGACCAGGGAGGCAGGAAAATGGATATAAAGCAAGCGAGAAAACAAATAGTGTGTGGAAGAGAGAATGCCGAGCTGCTCATTCTTCACACAATACTTTTGTGCTGCTTTTGATGAAGCTCAGCTTTGCTGATTCACTTTTTTTTTTTCACACCTCACATTGTTCAACTGATCATCCTGCTCAGGAATTTTTCAAGAGTAGAAATCAGAGTGTTTGAGGGGCTGTATTATGCAGCTTTAAGAAACATCAGTTTGAGGGTAATATATTTAATGTCTCGTAGGGGAAATTGGGGCCATTTCTCAGGAACTATAAGGCTTTGAGTGAAAAGTCAAATTTACTATAGTAACATTAATAATAACTTCTGTTAAAATTAGATTTTTTTTTATTACTTTTTGCTTAAATCACATATCTAAAGGGTTTTATTTATTTAAAATTATTATTTTTAGTTTATTCAGTTAATGTAGTTAAACTTAACAAAAAAGCTTGAATAAAATGCATTTCATATTTTATGGTTCGTTTTTTCAGTTCATATTTGTTTTATTGCAAGTAAGTTAAAAAAGTAATGTTTTTAATGGTATTCGTTTTATTTAATTACATTAACCTCCAATTGCACAAATGTATTTTCTCTAGTAATATTTTTTTTATATAGCTTATCTCTGAAATTAGAATTCTGAAATCTGAATTAAATTTCAAAATTGATCAAAAATTCCAATAATAATAATCATCATCAGTGTTAATAATAATAATAATAATAATTATTATTATTTTCAAGACAGTCTCTTTTTTTTTTCTTCTTTTAATTTCCACGCATTTTAAAATGTTATCAATTCAGTATTTACCGTATATTTCATGTCAAAACCATGTTTTTCTTTTATAATGGTCTACGTTTTGCTGAAACCCCTACCATAACAGCCATTTAAATGTCAGAATCCCATTGTGACAAATTACATTAACCTTTTGTGAAACATGCACAAAATCCAACTGCAAATTTTTCCTTTTCAACAAAGAAAGATGTTCAATAGGTTTTGTTTTTCGTTTTGGTTTTTATTTTTAGCCAAGTTTCGCTCTGTATACTTCGCCTACAAAATATTCACTGAACTACAAATTTGGACAACTAGCCCCGGTCTTCCTGATACCTTGGCTTTTGGGCAAAATAAAGAAATATGTTTACATTTAGTCAATCAGCAGATGCTTTTATCCAAAGCGACTTACAAATGAACACAATGGAAGCAAATCAAAATCAACAAAAGAGCAATGATATACAACTGCTATAACAAAGTAATAACAGTGTGCACGAGGTGAGATATTAAATCATCTTGAAAGTGAAATGAAAGACTACAAAAATATGAATCTCTCTTCCAAGTGGTCTCAGGACAATTCTCACAAGTCTCACTCAGAGGCGGGCGGGATGGTAAACTGCATTGTGGGAGTTGGTATTAGGTGATGACACCAGAGGTTAAGACTCTCAAATCTCCGGCCCATCAATGCCAGGCTGTGAAAAGCCACAGACTACAAGCCCCTACTGATCTCGCATTTATGTTTCTGTGGCAGAAGGAAATTAACTCTCAGTGGGCCGTCGTATCAGGCAGCCCGAGGGGACACGAAGACAGATTGATGGAAAACAAGGGGAGTTTCTGGTGCGGGTGAGGAAACGGATAGAGAAAGATGTTTTGCAATAGAGAGTAAAAGTGAGGATGCATTAGAAGGAAGAGCAAAGCTGTAAGACTGGTTTCTGTTGCTATGGCAGTCAGAGGGTGTGGCGAGCAGCAGTAACTGCTAGCAGCCTGCATGTGGGTGTGTGAGTGTTACCGATAAGTGTGTGTGACAGTGCAGTATAACAGTGTGTGTATACATCTGCATGTGATGGAGAGAGGGGAACACGCTGATAGCATACGCATACATGTGCCAGCTGATTACTGTATGAGATGAAACGATAGATGAGAAACCTAAAGATAAGCTGTAGTGGTTTATTTCGGTTCCCATTCCCACCACACCACATCAGTTACCCACAAGTACAGACCTGTCAACCCTCAAGGCATAAGGGTGTTGGCTCCCTAGAGCCTTAAGTAGGTGCAACCAGATAAATGCACAAGAGTAAAAACAAACAAACATATATATCTATTTAACTACTTTTGTGAATTCATATAATACGTAATGAACTGAAATTTCCAATATGTTATGTATTACCAAATTTATGTATACAGTGCATGTATTTGCTTTAGTATAAAAGCAAACAACAATAAAAATAAACAATATACAATATGTATTCCTGAATTTGCGCATATTCTAGTTATTTACTATACAAATATGTGCAATTAAAATGAAAATATTACATTATACAGTAAACACATAAAATTAAATTAGCAAATAACTAAAAACTAAATATATAACTTTTTAAACTAATTTTATGTATTCATTATATAATAAAAAGTGAAATTATATATCGATATATAATATGTATTACTGAATTGATGCATATATTCTATTTATTTACTATATAAACAAAAACAATTAAATTAAAAAAACAAATATTACATAAAAACACTTTATAAGTAAAAAAAAAAAAAAAAAACATAAAACAGCATATTTAATTAATTAATCTTTAACTACATTTGTGCATTCATTATACAATATATGCTGAAATGAAATCTATATATAAATCGATCAATATTTCTCCAATATACAAATCAATTTATTTACTATAAAAAATACATTTGGGCAATTAAGATAAAATACATAAAATTAAATAACTAAAAATAAAATAAAAATATATATTTATTTTATTATTTATTTGTAACTACTATTGGACAATCATTATATAATATATAAAGTATACTTACTTCAAATGTATTAGGCATTTCTAACTTTATGCAAATACTCTTATTTACTACAAACAATTAAAATATTAGCAATTAAGACTAAAATGCATATTTAATTACAATATAGTAAATCCATACATGCACTGGTAACACATTTACTCTTGTTGGGTGATGGGTGGTGTACATGCTCTAACATGTTGTGGTTTTAAACCCAAACTTGAGTCCAACTCGGGTAATTTCCAAATCACAACTCTAAATCCCTTTGTCCCCATCAGTTCTTCTCAACCATGTGATCCTTCAGCCCTGAAGGAGATGAACATACAGTTGGT
The DNA here is from genome assembly GCF_003368295.1 of Carassius auratus. Taxonomy (NCBI): domain Eukaryota; kingdom Metazoa; phylum Chordata; class Actinopteri; order Cypriniformes; family Cyprinidae; genus Carassius; species Carassius auratus. Next base: position 149,101 of record NW_020525570.1, on the reverse strand, counting down.
TTTGCTGTAAATGCACCCACAAACCCCTCTGCCTCCCACTCTCATCTTGCCAAGTCAGCCTAATTGTTTGTTTTCTTCCGGCTTCTGTCGAATGAAAGACGCTGTATTATTTTGCCAGTTTCTGTGGACTCTCCCCTTCTCTCCAGGGACTGCCAGCAAAACAGTAATTACTAGGACTCACAATGGGAGGCCTTTTGAAAACTGTTAATTACAACTTTATGAGCATGACAAAAGGGCAGACACTGTATACAACACAGACACCGATGCCACCAGAGCAAGAGACACCTGAATCACAATATTGACCACCACACATGACTTGACATGATTAAATGACTGCAAAAGATTTCTGGATGTGACTTTGGACAAATTGAATTCAACAGAATGTGGACTGTAGGCAGAAATAACACACATGGCATAGCCTACTCTAAAGTCACTTTTGGTAATCCTATTAGGGCCGATAACAATTATATTATTAAATGTTCGACAATGTTTATGTACCAAAAGCGGAACGAAACAGTGCTACTAATTTGAACCGTGTGACACGGACCAACACGGTTCAAATGATTAGCACTGTACGCTACTATGGAAGATCAATTTTAATTTTAATAACACTCAAACAGTAATAATTACATTTCATCATATAAAAATGAGGCTGTAAAATTTTTACTGTATTTTTGTTCATTTCCATAAGACAAAAAAAGGTTACATTATTAATATTGCAGCCTGCACAGCACACTTTGCTGAAGATACGCAAAGTCAAGCAACACAAACCTGTTTCATGATTTGAAACAATATCACTTAATAGAACATAAAGAAAGTAAGAAACTCATTTTCTAATCTGCCACGGTGACATATTGTCTTTGAATGATTGACTGACATGTTATTATTAAGTATGACTGGTCACATTATCATGCAATTCAATTTTACTTTTAACGACTGACAGCCCCAACTCATATACTTTAATAAACTTTTCCTAAAAGCATTTCACTGCAGGACAACGAACACAACTGAGAAATCCAGTGCACTTTTGATATCATTTTTCCTCGTCATTCCAGATGGCCATCATGTCAAACAGCTCCAGACTGTAATGCTGTGATTCACAATTACATTAGAGGAACTTATGAGAATGACTCATCATCTAAATTATAAGAAATATTCTGAAACCAGTTATTACAAAACATTATACTCCAAATATAACTAAATATTATAAATTTCTGAATATCTTCTTGTCTGTTTTTGTTTTTTTAAATGTAAAAACAAAGCCGCAACCTATAAGAGCAATGTGTTTTTGTAGTTAAAAATACTGCCAGTTTCCTGCCTTTCCACTCAAAAAATAAATAGAAAAATCAGTGCAAAAGCTCTCTACTAATCAGTAGCATCCTGCTTTCAAACCCCTGGAAAAATCATGACCATCCGAACATGACCCACAATTCATTACGTTGACCTGACTCCCTAAATCCAACTCATTTGAACAAAAGAATCAAGCCAAACTAATTGAATTGAAGCATTACACAATTCTATCTTTTGGTTTGTCCAGCTCATATCACATTTAATCAAACTTGACTATTTAAACATTGTTAACTATATGCACAGTTAACAGCAACAAACACTTTGTAGTATTTTTAAAAGCAGTTCACCAAAAAAACAAAACAAAAAAAACAATCAGTTACAAACTACCCACCCTCATGTTGTTTTAAACTTGTATGATTTCCTTTCTTTTGTGGAACACAAAAGAAGAATTTTGGTCCATTCAATGGAAGTCTACGTTGTTTGTTTGTTTGTGTGTGTTCCACAAAAGAATGAAAGCCACACAGCTTTGCAATGACATGAAGCAAGTAAATTAAGAGATTATTTTCAATTTCGGGTAAACTATCCCTTTTTTTTTTTTTTTTTTTTTTTTTTTTTATTATACATTAGGTAAACATAACACAACAACAGAACACAAAAACAAAACAAAAAAACAGCAACGACAAATGATAATAGTAATATTTAGAAGTATTAAATAGTATTTAAATAGTAATAGCATGTATCATAACAATGATAATTATATTTACAGTATATGATAATATTGATAATATTTTGTATTGAAAGTACAATTGCAATAGTTATATCAATATTAATATAATAATAACAACAATGGTAATAATAATAATAACAACAATAGTAATAAAAAAAAAAAAAAAAAAAAAAAAAAATTATATATATATATATATATATATATATATATATATAATAATAGTAATGCTAAGGATGGCGATTATGATAACACTTATCATATGGCGACAGTGATATCAATAATTATTATTGTGGTAATAATGATAATAATGATAATAATAATAATAATAATAATAACAACAACAACAACAACAATACTCACACGTGTGACATGCACCCACCACATACCCCACCTCTCCTATTTTATTTTTTGTGTCAGTGTGCTTTTTTTTTTTTTTTTTTTTTTTTTTTCTCCTCCCTTCCTTCCTTCCTTTTTTCTTTCTTTTACAGTTACTATTTGTATGTATGCCTAAACTAAGGTGGTGCATTAAAAAGAAGGTGAAGTGCATTAAAATCAGCATTTGGTGCATTCAGATCATGTGTGGTATGTGTTAGATGTTGACTTGATTTGGTTATATTTTTATATTTTATATATCAATATAAATATATCATTATTATCATCATCATCATTTCCTTTATCCATTTATTTATTCATTTATTTATTTCAATCATTTAATATATACATTATACCATTACCACCCTTATATCAAGCAAATTATCATCACATCGCCATCATTCCATCACTGTTAAATGTTTCTATGATATTAAAATATTAATAACCATAATGTCAATAACTATAATAATGAAAATACTCACAATATTACTAAAACCTTGTATAAATGTATAATAATAAATTAATACATAATTAATCGGGATGAGTGTGTCAGATTTGTAATAGTTGGATGAGGTCTGATCTGGAGTGTTGAGGTTCCGATATACAGTTGTAATGAGGTGTAAAATATTCTAGGGAGATGTAGTCTATGAGCAAATTTTTCCAGTGTGTTATGTGAATAGTGCTTCGGGTTTTCCAGTTCAAGAAGATAGTTTTCTTGGCGATGGCTAAGGCTACAAGGAGCATCCTTGTGTTTGTTATTTCCTGATTGAGAGTTGATAGATCACCTAGTAAACAGAGTAAGGGGGATAATGGGATGCGGCAGCCCAGGAGGTGGGACAGGGATTCAGTGACGTCTTTCCAAAAGTGTTTAATGGGTGGGCAGTGCCATGTGGCATGGATATATGTGTCCGGACAGTTTTGTGAGCAGTGTAAGCAAATTCCTGATGTGAATCCCATTTTAGCCAGCCTTTCCCCAGTGTAGTGTGTTCTATGAAGAGTCTTATACTGTATGAGCTGAAGGTTGGCGTTTTTAGTCATGGAATAAATATTTTTATTCTATCACTATCCCTTTAAGGAGGCAGAAAACGCCAGTGCATTGCATCAAAAGGGAAGTGGGGACATGTTTGCTGAATTACAACGGCAATAGTGACATAGAAAAATACGGATGGGAAGATTCATAAGAGGAATGCAGGAAACACTCATTAGAACACATGGATGAGATGGAATCTAACAGAGATAAAGAATCAAAACCAAACATCCTAGCCATACATTTAAGATTAACGTCACAAGATTTATATTTTAGACAGATGTGAAACCAAAAGAGTTCAAAAAGAAAAAACCTTTCACCGTGCGCCGTTGTACACACGGCCTTTGGGGTCACAGAGCCTGAAATTACCCCAGCTCGAGGATGTTTCAGACAAGGCCACAGAGATGCCTGATGTCTTAATATGCAGCTTATGACAACAAAGTCATTCGTTTACTTCCCACAGAGCGATGTCTTACTAATGGCACCTCTGTCAAAGTCTGTGTTAATGGAATTCACTTCGCCGAATCAGAGACTGGAAATGAAGGCAAAACTGTAACAGTCATCTGAATAATGCAGAGCTTAGAGGGATGTAAAATAAATGGTGCATGGGGCCTGCGGAACTTCTGGGCATGTTTTAAAGATTATCTGAAACATTAAACCACTGTTTCAATGGAAATAAATTATTTTGTAAAAGGCAAACGCAACAACTGCGTCTCATTTCAACTGTGTCACGTAATATCTTGTTCCATCCAAAATTCCTTAACATTATTGAGTGCTGATATTAAAGACAGTAAAATCAAAATAAGAGTCTTGTGCTGTGAAGCCAGTGTCTATTAGATTTGAGGACGCGCACACACACACATACATTAGAACAATGAGGTGTTTTATATTGGTTTTTCTCTAGATCTCTACTTCTGTATTATATTTAGTATTATATTACTGCATTATTTAATTTTCTGTTTTTCTTATGTAAGCGTTATTATTTATTCTCTATTGTTCAATTTGTATGTCTGCCCTATCATTGAATATCTAAAAAAATAAGTGATAAATATCTGGCTTTATATTGTTACAAAATATTAACCTGAAGCAAATCATTTAAATATTAAATCAGGAAAATGTTTACTTTGGATTAATTTACTGTATCTTTTATCGGCCCACACTTAAAGGTTATTATATCCATAAACATTAAGAGAAATATTTTCAATTCCAATGCAATACATGATTCAATAAGAAATGTATATACACATCAGGAAGTAAACTGAATTATATGGGTCTTTAAACAAAATTGCCCAGAATTGATCAATATAAACACAATTAACTTCCTCTTCTCATCTCAAAACATGTCAGCCCTGCAGAGAATCCTCAGGACATTCCACTACAAAAACTCCTTATGTCTATAGAAAGAATAGAAAAGAAACAAACAAACAAACACTGCGACTGCTCAAGGCTTTCGTTGCTCATGGAGAGAACACATACAACTTCTGAACAGCCATGTAATTATGCAATTATGATGTAGAATGCATCAACACATCTGAAAGGATTACGGTACTTTAATGTCAAAAGGCAGTCAAGGACGTAAGAACTCAGTCTACCATGAAAGCGTCCTTTTGAAATCAGTGTTCCTACAGCATGCAGTGGCAAACTTCAGATAGATTGGATTTAGCAAAATAATCTTACATGTCAACATGGAGAATCTGCAATCGGCTACAAGCTCCACTGGCATACAGAGACTGAAACGTGACTGCAGAAAACAAGAACTGTAGCGTGCAAACGTGATCTGCAGTGCCTCTGGGAGCAAGTAGCTGGTTGCAGGTTCTCTAATGAACATCCATTCTGTGTTTTATTATACTAAGAGTATTTAAAACATTTGACTCCAATGTTTTCTTTTTCATTTAATTTTAACTGTGGAATATTCAAATCAGTCACATATTGGCTACCCAGACATAACATGAAAACAATTACCAGTTTATCCACCAGAAACGGTGCATCATAAATCAAGGGGTATCAATGATTTATGAGATAAATGCTCCCCACAGGCTGGTGTGGAGTGGGAGAAATCTGGCTGCGAGCTATCCGTGCAGCAACCCTCATGAAGAGGAGTGTTGTAGAGAATCACGGCTGACAGTGTGTTCCACCATTGGCCTGAGCTCAGCGTGGGCTCAGAATATACTCATCATCAGCCACCTGCTGGAGCAGCATTCCTACAGTCTAATCCTTCAGAGAGGTCAGGGGGCAGCACACCATGCACACTGACTAAGCAGGCCCCACCAATACATCACATCACATAGCAGATGCCAGCTTTTACTAACGGAACTCTAACAAAAAAGTAATCTGCAGCCGATTAAAATGTAAACCAATATGTAGCTAGAAGATCTACATGGCAGGGCCTGATATCTGCAAATCAGGGACTGTCAAAATTGGATATAAAAACAGTTTTGTAACTAACAGAAGCTTTGGTGTTACATGAGAAGATGACTTCAGGATTCAGCTCTTATTTGACTGTAGGATTGTTTCACAGCAACTAAAAAGGTATAATTCACACAAATCCTAAATTGTTATAATTTCTTTTTCTTTCATTTTTAACTTTTTATTTGTAACTTTATTATCATGCTGTTTCAAACCTATTTGACTTTTTTTGTAGGTTAGATGTCTTTTGACTATTAAAATGTAATTAACAGAAACCAGGAAAATGCAGAATTTGGGAAAGTATTATAATTTTCTTTATATATATATATATATATATATATATATATATATATATATATATATATATATATAGAGAGAGAGAGAGCGATAGAGAGAGAGAGAGAGAGAGATACACATATATATATATATATATATATATATATATATATATATATATATATATATATATATATATATAAAAGCTTCTGCTAAATGTATAAATACATATAATTTGTTAATTTGAAATTGTAAAATTTGGGACTAGATTACATAGGGCGCTACAAAAGCACCATAAATATATCTTGTGCAGTTTATTTGAAAGTCAGACTTCAGAATCATTCTTTATGATTAATCCGTTGATCTGAATCACAAAACCGGTTTGAATAACATGTCTAAGACTGTTTGAGATCTGAATCTCAAGCATCAGTTTACAATCCAGTCAGAAAAGATATGATCATTAAATCCTGTAACTCCAGAGAAACAAACATACCATGGTTTCCACCAAAAATATTAATCAGCACAGCTGTTTTCAGCATGATAAAAAGATGTTTCTTGAGCACCAAATTAGCATACGATGATTTATTCATTTTTTCAATATTCATTTTTCAACCTTATTCTTGATCATATAAAGACACTTATTTCAAAAATCTTGCAGAACTGTTGTTAAAAGATTTTGGAAATGCATCAAGGAAGAGGCAACACTGCAGTAAAGTTGGGCCTCCAGCTGTTCTTCACCAAAACATACTTCAAAGTTGACTTTTATTGTATTGCTCTGTCTGTCCTAAATCTGCCATAGATCCAACATGATACATCATAGCTTGATTTAAGTCAGCTGACCATCTGTTGCATTGCTATGGAGTTCAAAACACCCCAAAGCAACATTTCACAAGCACATTCATGGGGTGAAACTTCCTCTCACTTTCCAGGCATCTTAGGGGAAAGATTTCCTGACTGACGTGTAGCCCTATACATGCTTGACAAGTAACTGTGACTGCTGTCAGCACCAAAATCGAGAAGCGACATTAGCTATACATTAATAAAAGATGTCGAGGGACAGCGAGTGCACCGAACAATATTGAAGAGATGTAATATTTTGCAGGAGGCAACAAAACACCTTCATATCAAAAAATAAATTGACATTTTCTTGGCTTATCTGGGACTGACAGTCTGCTCTTTTTGTGGCCCTTTTGGATTTTCACCTTCTACATAAGACAGTCCTTCTTGTTCTTTTATCCTAATATTGGAGTCTTCATGCTAATTTTCTTCTTACTTTCTCATCTCATGTCATTGCTCTTTCAGTTTAATTTTATTCACCTTTATCACCTCTCTCCACCCAATTCCGACAATGTCATCTTTTCAATTTGTCCTTCCACATCTTTTGCTTTAATTTTGTCCCTTTGTTCTCCTCCTGTCCTGCAGTGAGAGCGCATCATTCCTGTAAATGGTCTGTCAGTTATGTCTGTCGATAATCAACCCTGCTGGGTGGGCCAGGGAAAATAGACCATAACCACTATTCAAGTAACTATACACTGTTGGACAGCCATTCATGTATTCAAGACAAACGGGGAGCTGGGCATGAAAAGAATGAGGATAAAGAGAGAAAACTAAATAATCATGGAGGAGAAGCCCACATATATCAATCAATCAACAAATCAGCAATGCATTACACACTGACTTGCTCATAAAAAAAGGGCTGTCTTACTTTTCGTTTAGGTATAAGGTCAGTAAATAGGAGCTGATTAACAGTGGTGCAATCTTAGCTGTATTCTAAAAGCTCCTTAGAGCAACCGATTTACTCCAAAACTGACCCTTCTAAGGCCATTGTGACAATTTAAAAAAAAAAAAAAAAAAGGAAAATCTGACAAAATTTCAGCATTGAAAAAGGTGGCAGGTGCAATTTTTTTTATAAATATAAATAATTTCTGCAATATAATGTTGGCCCTCCATCAAGGACAAATTCAAAATCCATTAAAGGAACAAATGACTTCAAAATGTTGAATTCTGTCATCATTTTCTCATCCTCATGTTGTTATAAAACCATATTACTATCTTACAAGGCATACAAAAAGTGAACTTTATATGGAAAGGAGCAGCCTTTACAGTCTTCAATTACAATAAATGGAAACCAAGAGAGCACATAAAAATTTTAATATTGTGAAATATAATCTGAATTTTATGCATAATAACTTGATAATCACGTGATCATTCTAATATGCTGATATGGTGCTCAAAAAACTTTGATCATCATCAATGTTGAAAACAGTTGGACTTAATATTTTTTAGAAACTGTGATACATTTAAGACTCTCTGATGCATAGAAAGTTTAAATAAACAGAGTTTATTTAAAATTGAATATTTTTGTAAAAAATGTAAAAGTCTTTACTCTCACTTTTAAACTCATATACTGACCGCTTCCTAAAACCTTCAATTTCCATTCACAGTAACTGCATGAAAAAAAGCAACTGTTAAATTCTCCAAAAATGTCTTCCGTTTACGTTCTGCTGATAAAATAAAGTTATACATGTTTGGAATAACATGACGCTCACTGTGTGGTTGTAAATCACATTCAGAAATGTTACCAATACGGCTCCTTGATTATGCCATCAAAATAAGCCCCACATGACAGAGACCAAAATCAAGGTTGTTTCAACAGGTGGAGGGAAAGGGTACTGTGACACACTGTGATGCCCTTCCTGTTGTGTTTGCACCTGTTACAGTGTCTAAATGAATAAGAAGTTGGAAAACAAACATCCTGCTGGGACTCACTCATGTCCTCCCACAGAAGTTATTTATCTCCCAGAGAAATAAATAAATCAACAGTGCTGCAAAGAAGCAGACATCATTTATGAAGCTGGGATCATACACAACCAAGGAGGTGCAAGGATCAGATTATACACTTAAAAATAAAGATTCCAAAAGAGGTTGTCACAGTGATGCCATAGAAGAACAACTCTGGGTTGCACAAAGAATCTTTCGCTGAACCGTTCTTAAGAACCTTTTTTTTTCTTAGTATTTAATTTATAATTGTATTCCACTATAAAGAACCTTTTGTGCAATGGCAAATTTCCATGGATGTTTTTCGTGGAACTACAGATGCTGGTAAAGAACCTGTATTTTGAGAGTGTGTGCTGGCAACTATTATGAAACACACTTTCAATTGTGTAATCAAAAATGAAGGCAGGTAGGAGGAAAGTAAGCAGATTGGTTGACTGACCTCAAAATAGGTTTGTGACTGAGTTCAGCTGCGTTTCAACGTAATTGCATCATAAAACCAGCAGGAATCAATGACAAAAAGTGGGACTAAAAACTTTTTAACGTCAAGTGTACATGTATAAAAACAGTAAAGTATGCATAATTAACCCTGAACAACCCTTTAGTACACGTAGTTAATTAATATTTCTCAGTACTGGTCTAATTATACTGTGTAAGCCTAAAAAGTGCGCAAATAAGTAAACATTTACCGCTTGCGTTCTTGCCACAAATGAGATGCTGATACGGCTGCAAAAGACCCCACAGCTCCGAATCGTTATTTATGGCCTGTTCCAGGGACTCCACGGAAAACTTTGGCACTCCGTTCTCCTTCTCTACCAGCGCACTCCTCAGCACCCGACTGAACACCTCTCGGAACAGGCTCTCCATACAGGCGCTCAGGTAGATCGCAGCGTGCTCGTGGATGCGCAGGGCCACCCGGCTATCCACCATCCACCTGAAGAACTTCCCTACGGAGAAGACGAGTCCACACCTGGTTGACTTGCCCCGACTGAACTTATCACCCGTGTTCATGTTGTAAAGCGACAATGCGCTGAGCGCCGCAGTGATGCAGTTCACGGAGATGGTCCACGACAGGACCATCTTGATGGCGCTCTGGATCTCGTGCTTTGTGCATCTGGCATAACGCAGACTCAGGCGCTGCGCCTCCCGGGCGATCCTCACCAGCGCGCGGCTGACCAGCGCGGAGAGTTTGGCTAGGATCTCCCGCGACGCGTTCCCCATGCACAGATCCTCGTCTTTGCGCAGCGCGCCTTCCACCTCTCCAAGACTCCACGGCACGTCCTCCTCCAGCTCGGGCAATTTGGCGCACTGGCCCGAGCACTCCAGGATCTCCGTGTCTTCCGCCAGGACGGTGTTGACCGTGTCCAAACTGTTGTGTCTGCTGTGCATGGATTCAGTCAGATGCCAGCGGTTGCCCCCATGCGCATACGACAGATGCGTGTCCGAGCAACAGAGCGACACGCTGGACGACCTGAAGGAATCCGCCGCTCCACCATAACCGGAATCGAGCGTTAAATCCTCCAGCGTCCTCGCAGCTGTCTTACCATTGCCTGCCATGGCAGCACCTCATAATGTTAGGCTTATGCCTGATATTTTAAAGAAAGCCAAAAGCGCGTTCCTGTGGCGCGCCCTGTCCTCGGAGCAGTAGAGGAATGTGTTGCCACCTAATTTCACGCGCAAACACTAATCTACAAGCGCGCGCAGTTACAATTCTTTAAGTGCTTCGGTAAGTTACCAACAAAAAAATATGTCTCCAACGCGTGCCTCAGCTCCCAACTTTGCGTGCGTAATTCAAGAGCTCAGAGCGCCTTCACCAACTACTGCATCATCCACTGCAAACCCACTCATCTGGGGAGGAGTTATGCAAACAAACCACTCATAGGAGGAGGGGCTATGTATATAAATCAGTCCCAAGAAGGGAGGGGCTATGCAAGTAGAAAATAACTTCTGATGAATTCAACAGGCTCCGAAAGTGCACGGGTGCCTTTTTCACTTTCAAAACGTAAATTAAATCTGAAAAATAGTCTAATAACGTCTTCAAAGATTAAAACTAGTATATAAACATGTATAGCTAAACAAGGCATCACATAGGCTATATAAAAAAAAATGCAGATTTTGACTGAAACAAATATATTTAGCAGTATCTACATATCTGTAAAAAGAATAAATACATTAATATTTATTTACATATTCTTAAAATATTATAAAATTATCAATGATGTCAGTATTAGTAATGATTATTTTATATATGATAAATAATTATATATGAAACAAGATATAGGATACCTCATAATCTCTTCTAAACACTCTTCTCTCTTACCAACTCGACATGCTTCTCTTTAGCCGGAGGATGTTTACGCGATGATTCGGAAATGTGCAGATCAAAGAAATCGCTTACACAACTTCTACACCTTTCATCTGTCTCGATCCGACTAAAATTGAACTCAGGCAATTACTTCAGAATTGTCAAAAAGTTCTGGAATGGAAGATGCTAGAACGGATTAAATACTTTGTGTTTAACTATGCAAGTATTCTGGCATGAAAAGAAACTATCTGTTTTGACAAGAGAAGCCTCGCAGTCTGTCCTCTTATCAAGTTCATTATTAATACGCAAAGAAAACGACTTTTGGTGCATTGATGGAGAATTGCTGCGTATCTAGTGCCCTCTATAGGTGAAATCGAGTAATAGCCCTTTTTCTGTACTTTGTAGAATTGTAGATTGTATAACAGAACCTGTGATTTCCACTTGACTGTTCAGGGTTCACAATAACAACAAAATTCAATAAAAATAAAACCTTGCATTTTACGACTATTACTACCTTTTACAGATAAAGATAAATAGCTTATTATATTATATAGCTATATACTGTAAATATAGCTTGATTCAAAAAGACTGCACAGAAATTGTCATTATCAAAAAAGTGCTTCCTATATTAAAATCTACATTGAGTCTCTGTTGCATCAAATGTAATTGTTGCATCAATAATATTGAACACCTTATCTAATTTCCTTTTCATGAAATCAGTAATGTAAAATAAACAAAATTTTCAACAGAAATAAACTAATTCTATTAGTTCTGACGTGTTTTAAACCATTATAGGCACTGATTTGTCTGACTAGCATTTGGTCTTAGCTATAATTAACACTATTAGGCTTTTATTCACAATTCATTCATTCTACATTTTATATTAATTACCTTATTTATGCACTGTGGGTGTGAATAAATCAGTGCACCACAGTAGAAGGCTGGGATACAGAGGTTGACTTCTCTTAATTGAGATTTCTCCTTCATATGTTCTTCCATAATTGCTTGTTGCCTGGAGACACAAAGGCAACAACGCATTTGGTGCCTATGTATAACTCGCATTAAAAAAAAAATCCATCTTGTGGATACTCAGAGACCACATTATATCAGGACAAAAAGAACAAATATGTATAAGAAATCTGTAATTAAGTCTAGCTCTCCAGATTCATTCATCCTCTGGAAGGTTTAATATGGTTACACAAATAATACTATGGTTCATGTTATATGGTTGGCGATAAACTGCTTAAGTAACTTCACACATTCAGACAATTCTCAAGCTACCATTTTGCTGAAAAACGCAACATGCATACATAAATGTTGCATAGAACGAAAAGTGATATATTGAAATATTTTACATATTTTTTTAATAGATTGAACATTGGCATACTTGAATGTGGAAATACAAACACATTCTTGTTCAAATGGTGAAGCAATTACTGAAAATTTCAAATGATTTGCTTTCATTATTTGCTTTTCGGCATTATTTACTATATAATATAATATCAGTTCAAAAATGAGTTCAAAATGAACTTTGTAAATGCTTTTAACAAATATTTCATAAGTCATACTGAATTATGTGTGCAGTGTGAATGCAGACAAGTTAAAATGAGATTAAACAGAGCAATAGTTCACCCAAAAATAAAAACTTGCTTGAAATGCATTTACCCTCAGGCCTTCCAGAACTCTCATTCTGATGGCACCCATTCACTGCAGAGGATTCACTGGTGAGCAAGTGATGTAATGCAACATTTATGTTCCAATGAAGAAACAGATGCATGGCCTTATGGGGAGTACATTTTCTGTGAATTTTCATTTTTGGGTGAACTATTCCTTCCATAACAGGTGCTGTTCTGATTTTATGCTTCTCTTACCTATGCTCTTCTATCAAACACATCAAGGAAAACAATTCCATTCCATTGATTTGTCTTCCATTGATACAGTTATGAACTAAAAGAAAAGATGGAAAAAAAAAACAGTGTTTGATAATGTGTATATGATATTTTCTTTACTAATTATCATCTCTTTAAATAAAGCTGTGCTTAAAGCTTAAAAAAAGTTGCATATACACTTTCAAAATAACCAAAATTATAAAAAAGATCTTGATCAAAAATGCACACATCCTTGTTTCACAATATGTGTGTCTACCGTGGCTGCTTTTGATAGTTGCATGAGTCCCTTAAATGAGCAGTTCTCAACTTGTGACCCACATTTTGTAGCCTATGTCTCTCAAATCTGTCACGCTCAGTTCAGTCCATGGAGCTCCCTTATAATGATCTAATCATGTGAATCAGGTGCATTTAATTAGAAAAACAAAATGTGCAGAGCATCACGGGATTAATTGTCACCACTGCTTTAATTGTCCTCAGTGACGAAGCTGGAGCATCAAAACTCAAACGTGCAGATACGTAGTGGGTTTTTCCCGTATGAAACTGCGCTGTAAACAAACCAAGAACAAAGAGTCACTGATGCTTGATACGCAATACATGATACTGATGTAAACATATTTACCGGATTATTATAATTTTGTCTTTTGCAGTAAAAGCAAATATTTATTATATTAAATAACTAGCATAATCGACATCTAAATAGTAAATACAATGCAATTAAGCTTAAAAATGATCTTACAGTCATGTAAGAAATATGACCAGAATTGTATTCATGCAATCACTGATGTCGTTATAGTGTAAAAGAAAAAAACCCTGTTTGCCAACACTTATATAAAAAAAAACTTTTAACGGAACGCTTCAACAGCGCCATCTCGCTTCAGAAAAACACAGCACACTGACGCGAGCTTGCTCTTGCTCACGTCGCATCCCATGTGCCCATCCGGGTACTGCAGCTCCAGCCAATCAGCTTCGAGGACTGTACACTGAAGTCCTTTACGGTCTTTATAGGGTTGCACTCGGTGGCATATATATAAACATAAATCAAACCTTGCGATATTTATATGTGTAGTTTGCACATACACCGATTGTAAATAATATTTATAATTGTATGATTTTTTTAAATATAAAAATATAAAGCATATTAACTTAGCATATTAGCAAAAATTATATCAAGACTATTGTTCATTCACAATACCTAATGAACAACATTTTATAAAGTATAACTGGTTAGTATGTTAGTTAATCACACCAAAGGAACGTGACTGAGGATCAAGTACGTCACACTAGGGCTTAACCAAACAAAACGCGCTATTTCATGTGCGCAATCCACTGGGTGGAGTTTAAGTCGACCGACTGAACTGCGTGGCTGAGAGTGTAAGGAACCTTCACCGTGGAAAAATATTAATAAGTGGACATAACGTTGAGGGAAAGCAACCAAGACACGTTAAATGCCTAATCTGAGGTTTCGTTTCATTCGGAATTTTGCTTTATTTTGCGAAAGCTGCAAGTAACGCGGTTACAAGGTGCTCTAGGGAATATATTTACATAACCGCGCTGATTTCGGGCTCGCGCGTCTGACTCCGTGTTGACTTCACCTGGAAGACTGCGCGCACTGAGATTCAAGTCAACTCACAGGTCAACTTTCTTTAAAGGCGAGATATATTTAAAACATGTACAGTATTGTTGATTATTTTGGATAATTCAGAAAAAACAAGTTATACAACAGGGAAGTGTACTTTGCGTTGCGTCCTGGTCCTAAAGCCAGTCGTGTATTCGGCTGCTGCGCGGATAACCAGCGCTTGTCCCAATGCTTCAACTGTGGTCGTGTTCCAAATCAATAGACGTGATGATGGAAAGTGTTTTGTTAGAGCAAGGCTAACTATTTTTTTCCCCCGGATATAATCCAGAATAATTTGAACGCGCATACATAGTGACTTTATCAGATAACTTGTCGTTTTTACGCGTTTGAAAGCAGTTTATTCATTGGAGTTTGTACTAGACCGACGCGAAGGAGGTCTGTATCGTATCACCCCGGCATAATACAAACGACTGAAGTGGACTTGAGGAGTAATGGTGGTAAATACGGTCCACTGGTTCAGGAAGGGCTTGCGGCTCCACGACAATCCTTCACTCAGAGATTCCATCCAGGGAGCGCACACGGTCCGCTGTGTGTACATCCTCGACCCCTGGTTCGCCGGATCCTCCAACGTCGGGATCAGCAGGTGGAGGTAATAGATCGGGACTCTAAATATTAATAAACCTGAGCTTGGAATGCATTATAAAATCTTATTTAGAGTATCTTCTTATAATCATCTGTTTAAAAAAAAAATGCAATACAAAGATTAATACATACTGAGAAAACGGTTTTGCTCATTGTTAATGTTTAGTAAAAATACAGAAGTCCATCGTTAGTTCATGTTAACTTGGGTCCATTAAATAATAATAATACGTTTTTATGTAATTATTTTACGTTAACATTAACTAAAATTGATAAATGTTTTATATTTCGTTGTTAGTTCATGTTAACTAATGTAGGTTAGAAAACTTAAACTCATTTTAAAGTGTTAACATTCTATTCTTGTTATCTGTCCATTCTATTGCTCGTTCTATTTTAATCTATTCCACTGATTCTGTTTTATTCTACTCTTATTTTTTGCACTGTTCTTATCTATTCTCATCTTTGTTTAATTTCTATTTTGTTAAATTCTAGTTCTAATGTGTTCTATTATATTTTAATATACTAAATAGATAAAATTATAGAATATACATAGAATTCTGTTATAATATATTTAATCTAGTACTACTACTTTTTATCCAAAGCGACTTACCTCATTTGTAAGTCGCTTTGGATAAAAGTGTCTGCTAAATGACTAAATGTAATGTAAATGTAATACAGCTACTACTCTATTCTGTAACAATGACATCAATGCAAGGATGCAATAAGATCAAAGTGCATTATCAAAATACTTTTATATAGCAGAACCTCTGTTAGTTTAAATATGGATTTGCATATGCATTTAAAAAAAGTGTGATTCAAATAATACAACTATTACCAGTAAACTGTGTAAAGTAAGGTCAACTATTACCAGTTTAGTAATAACAAAACTTTTTGGACTGGCAGACTTTTAATGAAGCCTTTTTAGTGTTGGCAATTTCAATCAGTGGCCAATTAGTGGATTCACAGACTGATTACAGAACAAATGAGTGACTGACTGCAGCCAGTGCATGTCTTTACCTTATTATTTTGTCATAATATCTGACTTACTAATGAAAAACTAGTATGTTTCATAACTAGCGGAGTCTACTGACTGGTTGAGCAAGTCAGTGCAGTGGCAAGGCACTTCTTAGTGGGTTTCTGAATGACATTGGAAGTAAGCCAGTTTAAAACACTGAATTAAACCACGTCAAGGTTTCTATGTAGGCTATTTTGGTTTTCAAAAAGGAGCCAACATTTCTTAATGTGTGTTAATTGCATGAATCATTTTTGACCCTGCTTTCCAGTGAGCTCATACACAGGAATAAAACTCAACAGCCAAAATTGTCAGTGAGTTGCTGCTAATTGCTCAGCACATGGAGGTTTATTTTTTGGCAATGGACAGACTATTGAAATTGTGTTCAAATAATATTAAAATATATATATACATATTTTTAAAGATTGAATTCTTGTTTTTAAAGATTTATATTCATTCACTTTATATTCATAGAATTTGCACCTACAAAAAGCTACACAAATTCATTAGTAACAGAGTCTCTGTTTTGTGTTCTTAACTACAAGAAGCATTACATAACACAGACCCTTACATCAGTCTTCCACACCCATGCTTGCTTACTGTACAGCTCTTAAACAGTTCAAAGCATAGTTTATCTGTAGAAAATACATGTATTTATTTACTCACCCTCATGTCATTCCACTTTAACTTTGAGTTATGAAAAAAAAACGCATGTGTGTCCATTTTTTTATACATGTATGTTGGCTTGGCACACACTCGAGGTGAGGTCTACTGCTGGATGATATGATGATGTAGCAGCGCTTAGTGTGTCCCACCTGCATCCGCCCTCCTGTGTCTCCATTGTGTTGGGAAATGGGTCAGTGTGTTATAGAGGGTGATTATAATGCCTACTACAAAATGCTTAGTAATGTGCTCAGCTGTGGTGACCTACTTTATTCACTATGGAATCAAAATAGGCTCTGCTAGGACCCACCTAGTTGACATAAAATGGGAAAGATGTATAAACTAAGGTTTATTCATCTCATTCTGGCTCTGTAAAACCGGTCTAATTTGGGACAAGTGAACAAAATCAGAATAATTATGCATGGCTTTGGTAAACTAGTTGATTTTGGAAAAAATGAAACTTGTAGTGCACATCCATAAAACTGACTGCCAACATAAACTGCAAACTTGATACATTTTAATTTCACATTTGAACATGATGCACTGTGTTATCTCTGCAATCATTACGACAGTGATGCAGTTTGTCATATAACATGATACTGTGGTGTTCTGTCTGACCTGAGTTGTTTGTGTGTCACTGGATCAGATGACTAGAGAAGACGGTTGTCTTTGATTCCGATCATAAAGCGGTGAGTCGGTGACAAAGAGAGGGAGGCTACAGCTTAGACAGGGATTTACACTATCACTGACTGCGTGTGGAGGACAGTGTTTCCCACGAGCAGGCAGGATCGTACAACAGTAGGGCAATAAAAGGGCAGATGTTTTGGTGCAGCATGAATCATCTGTTAACAGTGAGATCCGAGACTGAGAGCATGTTGAAAATGCGGGATCTTTTTCCATTTCAGGATTTCCCAAAAAATAAAAATTCACTGTTTTTAATATCACTAACAGTATGCCTCTATGAAATGTTTCTTGAGAGCAAGTATAGTTTGGCCGAGAGTATCCAAGATTGTCTAGCGGTTTAAGAGCGTTTAGCTTTGGAGAGCTTTTTTTGGTAAGTTTTTCTCTTACTCAGCACTTGAGTTTTAGTGAGATCCTGCAGACAATAGGAACTGGGTTTCTAGGTCAATAACACGCTGCATTCATGGCCAAGTGCTCATCAATTCTTTGTTGCTTGCGATTTTAAAAGAACCATTGGGTTTTCTGCACCACTTTTCAACAACACTACGCTGAAAATGAAAAGTTCTGTGAACAAATTGCTCACATGGTGTGGTTCTTTTTAATGACCCAATTCACCAGAGAAGTCTTCATCTGAACATGAACCAAATTTTTTAGGCAACGCACTACCACTAACTTTACCGAATCAACATAATATTCAATTATTCAGTTTATCACATCGCTAAATTTCCATCCAGTGCTTAAAAAAAACAAAGCAATTAAATCATTCAACAATAATGCTTGTGACTGCAATATAAAAACTTCGGCTGGTAATTCATCCACACTTTCAATGGGCATGAAAGATACCTCTAAAAAGTGAAATTGAAAGTGACCCATACTCAGAATTTGTGCTCTGCATTTAACCCAAACAAAGTGCACACACACTAAACTACACCATGAATCACAACACTGTAGTCTTACACTGAAGGAGGCACCCAACTCCTATCAAGAGACTCAGGTGGCCTCTTTTGACTTGGACTAGTAATCAAACACCATTTAATTAACAAAACACCTCACAACACATTAGCAGCAACCTTGTATCATTGCTTCAGCAACCAACCACAACTCAACTGGTAGAACATGTTGCTAGCAATGGCAAGGATGAATAACTGTAAGTGTAAGATTTTTTAGAGAACAGGCTCAGGATTAAATAAGCACTGGATTTCAAAACTTCAAAAGGTACAGCAATTAGTAGCAACTTTGGAACAGTGAATTAAGGGTCATTGGAGTGCATCTCTTGAATGATAAAATTAGTGTCTGTGCATTGCATAATGGCAGTTATAAAAGGGCGGCAGCCTGTTTAATGGCTGTTCTTTGCATAATAAAACATATCAATGTTCAGTTAGCAGTTTCTTTCACTGTAAGCATGGCTGTTTCTAATTAATAATTATGCCAATATTGTTCTTCCATTTTCCAAAGAAAAATATTTTTTCATTTTAAGCAACATAAAAAAATATTAATTCTGATGCTGCGCATATATCACAGAAAATTACATTTTGTCATAATTTGTCAGAAAAATGCATATAAAATTTGGGTTGGACGAGGATGAAATATTAGCTTCAGCAAGTAGTAATCTATAATTATAGCAATGAATCTGTCATCAGATACTTTTTTTTTTTACCCTAGTTTTGTTCAATGCCTTGCCCGCTTTGAAATGTTTTACGGTTCAATATATTATGTTGCGCAATAGATATTGTGAGTATAGCCATTTTCTTATTAGATTTATATTATGTGCATGATATCATTTGTCAGGATGCTGTTATAAATACATGTCCTGTCTCTTGTTGCTCAGGTTTTTACTGCAGTGTTTGGAAGACTTGGACGCCAGCCTCCGCAAACTCAACTCACGACTCTTCGTTATCCGTGGCCAACCCACCGATGTCTTCCCCAGGCTATTTAAGGTTTCAGTTGACAATTGTTAAATTTCAGTATAGTTATAATCTTGCACATGATTAACGCTTCTGATTTATAAAATTTCCTGGATTATAAACAATAAGACAAAAAAAATTGATTTTTTTTTTCTTCCATTTAATCTAATCGTGACTTGACTCTCTTTCACTTTTGGGTCTATGGGTGAATATTTTAAGCCCCCTAATGGTATGATTTGTAACGCATCAGGAGTGGAACATAACACGTCTGTCGTACGAGTATGACTCCGAGCCTTTCGGAAAGGAGCGAGACGCAGCCATCAAGAAGCTGGCCAGTGAGGCAGGTGTGGAGGTGATAGTTCGCATCTCACACACGCTGTATGATCTGGACAAGTACGTACTTCCAAATCCATTCAATTTTGCTGTTACTTTTGCACTTTAATTAATTAGTTTATTTGACTGAATGCCATCGCTTGCTTTCCAGTACCTTCCTAAATCATTATGCACATTTAAAACATTAATTAACCTTGGAGCATTATAAGTCCCTCTGCAGCAACGTGTAACTGGATTTGTTTAGATTCTTTCCCATTCAAACACAAATGACTGTCACATACTGATATTAGAAAAGAGCAAAAGCTTGTCTGATATGGTGGATGTCAACCGTTGATCAGAGAGAATTTTTCTTACTCACATGTGGATTGTGATTTCTCAGGATCATCGAGCTGAATGGGGGCCAGTCTCCGCTCACGTACAAGCGCTTCCAGACCCTCATCAGCAGGATGGAGGCGGTGGAGACCCCGGCAGAGACCATCACAGCAGAAGTCATGGGACCGTGCACCACGCCGGTCTCTGAAGACCACGATGAGAAGTTCGGGGTTCCTTCTTTGGAAGAGCTTGGTTAGTCTGCTATCTATAAAAAAAAAATAAATAGCTTCAAGCTAAAATGTGTAGAATACTAAACTACTCACCTACATCATGTAATGCATTCTTACACAAGATGGGAATCAGTCAAACTGTCCTTATGTTTAAAAGTTGCAATGTTTTTCCTGGAGCAGGCTTTGACACAGAAGGCCTGTCCTCTGCTGTGTGGCCTGGAGGAGAAACAGAGGCCCTCACTCGTCTGGAGAGGCACCTGGAGAGGAAGGTTGGAGAAACTTCCATAAATCACATGTATAGAGCTGCAGGATTGAAATTTCAAAAATATAACTAAGTAAACTATATAAATTCAGAAATCCATTTAAAAACAAAGACATTTATTGAGTTGTTAATAATATGACCTATTTTAACGGATGCTTCTGAGATGATCATACGTATATTATTCTTTCAAAATATCCTCACCATCTACACTAAGTTTGGTTTCATTTATTAATTTATTTATTTTTAGAAACTTATACTTTTATTCTGCAAGGATGCATTAAATTGATCAAAAGTGACAGCAAAGACAATGGTAATACTGTTTTTAATGTATTTTTGATCAAATAAATGCAGCCTCTGTGAGCATAAGCGACTTCATTTAAATACATAAAAATAATCGTACTAACACCGTGTCCTGACTGCCGTGACGTGATGCTGCGACATGCGATAAAAGTTCTCTCTTTGATAGTTTACCTCAGATCTTGAAGAAAAATGTAAGTAAACATGTTAAGATTGTCAACTCTGTGCGACCCAACTAGTGTATTCTATAACAAAGATGGTATCAGTCACTCAGTATTTACTTTTAATGGTGTTAAAAAGGTTTAATATTAGATGATAAACATGGCTGATATTTGAGTGATTCTGTCGCGTTGTCATGTTGCATCGGGCACATGTAGTTAGGACATGGTGTAACCCCAAACTTTAGAGCAGTAGTGCATGTTTACCCTTTAAATAACTTTGTTCAACAAATCACAGACAACTAAAACTAAAGTTTGTAAGACAAGCTGGCCACTGGCCATCCTTATTGATGAGCTCCGTAAATTAATGATTCTTTCATAAACTTTTTTTCTAGGCTTGGGTGGCCAACTTTGAGCGTCCAAGAATGAATGCCAATTCGCTGTTGGCCAGTCCCACTGGCCTCAGTCCATATTTAAGATTCGGCTGCCTCTCCTGTCGACTCTTCTACTTCAAACTCACAGACCTCTACAGAAAGGTCAGCATGTCATCATGTGTATCTTATTGTACTTCAGATGTTGTTGTTCATGTTAAACGGACTTAGGGATCATGTAGAAGAGTTAGCGGAATGATAATTCTTAGTTGATTACACTTTTTTTCTTTTCACAGGTCAAAAAGAACAGCTCTCCACCTCTGTCCCTCTATGGCCAATTACTGTGGCGTGAATTCTTCTACACGGCCGCCACCAATAACCCACGCTTTGACAAGATGGAAGGCAATCCTATTTGCGTCCAGATCCCATGGGACAAAAACCCGGAGGCTTTGGCCAAGTGGGCTGAGGGCAGGACAGGTTTCCCCTGGATCGATGCCATCATGACACAACTGAGACAAGAGGGCTGGATCCACCATTTAGCCCGGCACGCAGTTGCTTGTTTCCTCACCCGTGGAGACCTGTGGATCAGCTGGGAGGAGGGCATGAAAGTATAAAAAGCTCATAATTGTGATCATTTTCGATGTTTTACTAATATGACAGATCTTGAGTTGCAGCACTCACATGCGTGTGTCTACACAGGTCTTTGAGGAGCTGTTGCTGGATGCAGACTGGAGCGTGAATGCAGGAAGCTGGATGTGGCTGTCCTGTAGCTCCTTCTTCCAGCAGTTCTTCCACTGCTACTGTCCTGTGGGCTTCGGCCGCCGCACTGACCCCAATGGAGACTACATACGGTGAGTTAGAACTGTACAGTGAAAGCAAATTAAAGATATACATTTTTTCTCTGTATGCATGTATGTATGTATGTATGTATGACCCTGGACAACAAAACCAGTTTTAAGTGTCAATTTCTCAAAATTGAGGTTTATACATCATCTGAAAGCTGAATACTTAAGCTTTCAATTAATGCATGGTTAGTTAGGACAGGACAATATTTGGTCGAGATACAACTATTTGAAAATATGGAATCTAAGAATGCAAAAAAAATTATAATATTGAGAAAATAGTCTTTAAAGTTGTCCAAATGAAGTAATATGCATTGGCAATGCATATTACTAATCAAAAACTGTTGCTTTAGATTTTGACTGATGAAGATTTACAGAAAAAAAAAAATCAAGTATCTATAGATTGTGCTCTAATTTTTATATATATAAAATATATAAATCTACTCTCTTTTTCTCTTGAAGGCGTTATTTGCCAGTGTTAAGGGGTATCCCAGCCAAGTATATCTATGAACCCTGGAATGCTCCTGAAAGCGTTCAGAAAGCAGCCAAATGTATAATTGGTGTACACTACCCCAAACCCATGGTGCATCACGCAGAGGCAAGCCGCCTCAATATAGAGCGTATGAAACAGATCTACCAGCAACTGTCCTGCTACCGTGGCTTGGGTAAGACAAAAACTAAGGGAAGTTAAAATGCCACACTAGCCCATACATCCCTCTCTCTGGATATGCTGTAAAAAAAAACAATAATGTAAATGTGATTGATCCTTATGAACTAATAGGCATCTGGATATTGAAGGCTATTTTTTTTAAGGAGTTTGTAAATAATTACATGCCTGAATTAGCAGGAAAATGCTAAAATGTTCTTCTCTTACTGATGCTTCACTCCCAACAGGACTGCTGGCAATGGTGCCGTCCAACCCTAATGGAAATGGTGAGAATTCCACAAACTTAAAGGGATTCCAAACAGGAGATGTGACCAAGGAAGTCACTGCACCTTCAGGTTTGCACACTGCCTAGCTTCTCCCTATATTTCATACAAGCTATGCTATATTAGACAAATTAAATTAACAATTCAAGACGCATAAATACACAACTATGGCATCTGATTTTTTTTTTTTTAATTCATCTCAGGCTATCAGATGACTCCCACCTCTCAAAGTGAATGGCATAGCAAGACGATGGTTTACTCACAAGGAGACATCCAAACAAGCAGCATCATGCCACCGCAAGGTATAAACACTATGCCAATGACACATCAGTGTCTAGCCTATATCTGCAATCATCAACAAGCTCTCATTAAATCTCAGCAGCATTGTTATTTTCTATATGCAAGACATGTCATGATTGTTTGTCTCGCAGGTTTTGCAAGCATCAGTAGTAGCACTATGAGCTACAGGCAAGAATCACAGCAGATACCTGGTCCTGCTGTACAGCCAGGTAATGACTTCCACATTTAAGCAGAGGGGCAGTCTAGTGACATACAGATTTTACAGTTAGCTTTATAATCTTGAAATCTCATTCTCAGGCCGAGGGCTACACAGCAGCACCCTCCAGACGTCAGGAAAACGACACAGTGACGAGTCTGGTCCTGCCACATGCTCAAAAGTCCAGAGGCAGAGCAGCTCTTAAACATCAGGTCTGTCAGTTAGATTTTTTTTTATATTTTTTAAAGATGTTTCTTAATATTTGTAACGATATGCACTACTGTTCAATGGTTTGGGGCAGTACTTTTTTTTTCTTTCTTTTTTTGAAAGAAATTAATACTATTAATCAGCAAGGGTGAGTTAAATTGCTAAAAGTGAGAGTAAAGACATTGTTGGACAAGATGTCTTTTGTTTTTTCGATTTCTGTCTTTATTCAACAAAGAATCCTGAAAAAAGTAACAGGTTAAAAAAAAAAAAACTATTAAATAGCACAACTGTTTCCAACATTGGTACTAAATCAGCATATGAGAATGATTTCTGAAGGATCATGTGTAGTATATTTAAACTAAAATAATATTTTATATCTTACTGATGACAATCTTTTGATGTGTATTTTACATTTTCAAATTTATAGTTAATACATTATGCCATATCAAATGAATCACAATGAATGATTTTGAGAAAAGAATAAATTAATTTAATAGTTACTAAAATAACTTTAAGTGTTTCTGTTTTTCTTTGTCAAATTCTTATGCGTGAAGCCTAATTTGCATCTTCTTGTGTTTTTCAGAAATAGTCGATGCAAAGCAGTTAGCACGACTTCGCAGAGGCCTGAATTATTATTATTTATTTTTTTTTGAGTTGTTACGTTTTGCATTTTTACAGAACCAAAATCCCACTGACGGGAGCGACTGAAGGGAGTGCATGATTCTCTCTAGAAGCACATCGAAACAATTAAGACACAACAATTAAGTACATTATCACAGGGACTACACCCAAGCGGTCAGCAACATCCTGACAACATTGGAATTACGTTGTGGCTCTGTGATCTGCAAAGCTGCATTGTTCTGTCAACGTGTTCGTGTTTGGACTGTTTGGGACTACATTTTTGTGTATATAAGGATTTGACAAATACTTTACATACAAAATGTAAATATTTAATATTGTATGTGCTTTCTCTATTTCATGTAGTCACAGACCCATTGATATATTTTTGATATAAAGAATTATTGTGGATCAATTTTACTCTCTTCTTTATGAAAACATTTGAAAGCATCTGTAGACTGTCCATGCAGTACACTGCTAGCCTCTCCTTGGGATGCTTACTTGCACTACTTTTTTTTTTTTCTTGATCTCTCCTTCATTGCTTGCTTGTTCTCTTTCGGTCTTTACCACCAATGTTTGTGATCTCTCTCTCTTTTCAGATTGACATCGGTCTTGTACACCTTCTCAGGTGGTTCATCTGGGTATCTCTCTATTGCTGTTAACTATATGAAACTATAAGTCAACCCAGTGTTTCTCATCCTCTCACATTGTGCTTGTTTAATAAAGTGTAAATGTAAATATTGTCTCACTCATTTACTTACAGGGATGTTGTCACACATTTTGCTGCTATTCCACCACACAGCATAGCTGATGACCTGTTACATAAACAAATAAATTGGCAACCTCCGTCCGTAAAAGCTAATGACTGAACAGAGATTAAATTATTGTATGCGTTTTGAAATGTAGCACATGCATAAACCATAAACAGTTGATTGCACGATGCACATCTGTCGTGTTATGAAATTAAAGTTGTGTAAGTAATAGTGCATTTCTGCTCATCCACATGTTTTCTATGACATTAAGAATAATCAGCTAAAACAGCTGAAATTAAAATAATAAAATGAAAGAAGAGGTAAAAAAAAGTCTATCTCCACGTGATGGCGCTGTTTCTCTCATTCACCTGTGCCAACAAATTATATGTATTTATATTTACATTTAGTCATTCAGCAGAACCTTTTATCCAAAGCGACTTACAAATGAGGACAATAAAAGCAGTCAAAACTAACAAAAGGACAGCAATAAATAAGTGCTTATGACAAGCCTAATGCAGTACACGTAGCAAAACACGTATACAAATATACAATATTTAATTAATACAAATTTACTATTTTGATGTAGGCTGGTAAACTTTAAACATAATGGTAAACTATCCATATATTTAAAACCTATCCATCTATCTTCACTTTGTATAATCTTCTGATTTAATTCAATTATTTATTTACATCGATATGATTTTTAATAAAAACGTAAATAATTGTACCTAAAATTGCAATATGAGAATGTAAATTACTGCATAAGTTATATAAAACACAGGCAAATTTAGCGTTTGAAAAATGTCTCCTTCGAGCCGGATTCGAACCAGCGACCTAAGGATGGCAATACTGAACCTCTACAGTCCTCCGCTCTACCAACTGAGCTATCGAAGGAATGATTCCGCACTAATAATTATTTATTTACGAACATACGACGCAAAAGATACAGCTTTAATAATATATAATCAAATAATAGGCTAAATAAATTTAGTGTCAATATAAACACGTTTTTTTTTCATTTCATACATATACAATTCTATCTCGCTCTCTCTCTCGCTCTCTCTCTCTCTATATATATATATATATATATATTTATTTTTTAATTTTTTTTCAATATACTGCAAAGTTGTAATTGATACTGTAACAATGAGAAATTCTTAATTAAAACCTAATAATTTTTTTTTAACTAAATGCAGTGTGGTAAGGGCTTGGGCGTCGTGACGTCATTACTTGGCATGGCCGCCATGGTGATGGCCTCCTTTTACTGCGCAGTGTTTGGACGTACTCCCTTCTCAGCTGTGTCTCTTAATTTGATTAATTAAAAATATGTTTCAACCATGGTAAACAGTTGCTGTATTGTGGGGTGTGATAGCGCAACACATAATGGCCATGGGGGAAAAATGAGAATGTCGTGCTCTCGTGCTCTCACAACAACCACGCTATCTTAAAAAGCCCAACATCACACTAAGGTCGCTTTCAAGTAAGCAAAACGAGGCTTTGAAAACACCTGTTTCGCTGGAAGGGCAAGGGGGTAAGTTAGCAACAGGACAACAGCACAGAAACTGACAGGTCCGATGGAAGGCCTAACGGGATATTTTACTGGAAAATACTAAAACGGGAAAACAGCTCAAATACGTGAGAAACCCCCGGGGAAAAAACGGTAGGGTTGACTGCTACTAACTACACTTTTGAAACAAAGTTAAAAGTTACACGTGTGAGTGGTTGTTAGCACTAACGGTTACTAAACTAACAGCGCAGCTTACCTTTGTCCGGATTAATGTATTACGTATACCGTTTGCGGCTTTATGATCTGCAGCTCCTGAACCCATCCATTTGTGAACTGCAGATGAGACTCCAACTTGTATCTTCGGAATTATTCTGAAGTGTAGGCGCTCATAAAACAAACAAGGTAGCCGAAGATATCTTGAATGCAAAAATGCGGCAGCACGTCGTCGTCGGTGCTCCACTCTTTGTTGGGAATTTCATATGGATCCAAACCGTTTAATAGTGCTGATTTTGTCTGTATACTTGTTTAGCGTATCCCTGTAAATCCCACAACCTTTTCGCGATTTTAACATATTTTTTTATTTCTCCCAACTCAGCCTCTTCTCGTTCGACTTGCTGTATTCATTCGCGAGGCCATCAACATGGCCGCCACGTCCCAGAATGCAACGCGGCGCCCAAGCCCTTATAGGGTTATTTCTGTCCAATCAGAAATCAGATTTAAATAAGAACTCCACCTGTCACTCACAAGTAACATGCTGGCAGACAGAACCAGCTCTCAGTAAAAGGGTACAGTGAGACCATAAAGACTATTTCAAGAGAGGAAGAGGGACATCATTAACCTTCATTCTTGAGGTATCACTCATCTGGTCTATTATTAAGGAGGAAATTAGTAAAGGACAGAAGAGCAGGTCACATTATGTGTAAAATAAAAAGAGACTGTTACTTCATATAAGTGCACTTTTTATGAGTGTACAATGAGGTAACAGTAAAAACAGCATTAATAAGAGGAGACACACTGATGTCACAGTGTTATCATGTTGCCTTGGGAGAATTAGACCAGTGGAGAACCATAAATTCCTTCATGATCCTAAAACAAATACCATCACAACAAGGGGCTCAGAGACCACCATTATATATAGATGAACTACGTTACCTAAAATACAGGGGGAAAAAAACAGCAATAATGTAAAATATTATTGCAATTTAAAAAACCCTTCCTGTTTGAAGTTCTCGAGAAACATTTCTTATTAATCACATGCTTCTTATTAATTCAATATTATACTAATTTTTGTGGAAACCGAGACTTCTTTTCTTTCCAGGATTCTTTGATGAATAGGAAGTTAACCAGAACAGCATTTATTTGACACAATTGATACATTTAATTCGTTTTAATTCACTTAACAAAAGTATTACTTTCTTACAAAAGAAAAAAAATTGTACTGACCACAAACTTTTGAACTATAGTATACATATAAAGTTTAGTTTATTTAAAGGCTTACCCCCCATACACATCCAACAGAAAACTGGTATGACTCTGTGCTTATTTTCCCAAATGATTGGCAGTTGTTCCATTGGATTCCAATGGCAGAGTCAGCCAGCTGAAATGTTAATACACAAATAGTTGTACAGACGCCACTGAACATTTGTCAGACTTTGTCTGTTATCTCTGTCTACCATCATATGTTCCATTTATTGACTCAGGGGCCAGGCGGGGGACAAAATTCTCTGCATCATTTTGGAATGTTGACATAAAAATGGAATTAATGAGAGTTCCATGAACTTAAAAATGACAGAAAGGCAATGTTTCTACTCAAAGCAATGTATGGAATGAAACTATTGATGCTAGGCAATTAAATCAATGCCTAAATATTAGTGCTTAGTTATTCTAATCAAACATGGTGTGAAAGAGGATACCTACCAATGCACAAGTGTGCATGTGCATCTGTTTTAAGTCTGAAATTGGCTCCATTTCAAACCACAAAGGGTTTAGGAAGACCAAGTCAGAGGTTAGAGGTCAGGGTCTGGGTATAGGACAAGACAAGGCCCTGCACAGAAGAAAATAGATCCTAGGTGCATCTGTTCAAAAAGCTTACCCAAGAGCCATTTAGCAAACGTCAGACGGGTCGGGAGGCCCCTATAAAACCACCAGGCGTCCATGGAGAACATCTCAGTCCATTCAGGGTCTTTTCCACTGACTGTACAGTACTTCCTCAGTGACCCCCTCTTCTCAAAGCACTCATAAGTAGCACCATGTGTGACACAGCGGAGTTTGTTGAGGAGTACGAGGAAGAACAGGAGGTGAACGAAGAGGAAGAGGCTGAAGAGGAGGTTGAAGAAGAGGTTGAAGAAGAGGTTGAAGAAGAGGTTGAAGAAGAGGTTGAGGAGGAAGAAGAAGAAATAGAGGAGAAAGATGAAGAGAAAGAAGAAGATGCACAAGAGGCAGAAGAAGACACCAAACCCAAGCCCAAGATGTTTGTTCCCAACATTATACCACCAAAAATGCCTGATGGAGAGAAAGTGGACTTTGATGACCTCCACCGGAAGCGTCTGGAGAAAGACTTCAATGAATTGCAGAGTCTCATTCAGCTGCACTTCTCCACCAGGCAGAAGGAAGAGGACGAGCTTGTGTCTTTGAAGAACCGCATCGAGCACCGTCGGGCCGATCGTGCAGAGCAGCAACGGATCAGAGCGGAGCGTGATCGCGAGAGGCAGGCGCGCCTTGCTGTGGAAAGAACACGGCGGGAAGAGGAGTCTGCCAAACTGCGTGCCGAGGATGATGCCAGGAAAAAGAAGATCCTTTCTAATAAGGGCTATGGTGGCTACCTGCAGAAGGTGGATCAGAAGAAGGGCAAGAGATTGACAGAACGTGAGAAGAAGACCAAATGTATGATGGAGCGTCGCAAGCCACTCAACATCGATCATCTCAACCAGGAGAAGCTGGGAGAGAAAGCCCTTGACCTTTGGAAGTGGCTCACTCAACTCCACGCTGAGAAGTTTGATCTGGCAGAGAAGCTAAAGAGGCAGAAGTACGATATCAACGTTCTACGGAACCGTGTTAGTGACCATCAAAGAGGAGCTAAGACAACCAAGAACACCAGGAAGTCCTGGAAATAAATGAACTGGACTGACGCATTGCAATGACACACAAAACAGAACTAAAAAAATTTGTTGGAATCAGAATCGCAAGTCCTGGATTTAATTTTTTTTGATTAATCTAAAATTAAACTTAATTCATTTAGCATTGTATCATACATGTAATGGGATTCATAGTGTTTTATGTTTTTTTTCAGGCAAGTCTTGATCTCATGCTGTAAACCTTTTAAAAGTGACATTTTTTCTTTGTGCACAACTTTTCATAATATGCAATGGAAATGCAAATCAAAATATAAACATATATATTTAACTTTTGCTCATTAACCCCAGTCTTATCAAATACTAATTTAGAGTAATTTAATTTAGGAAAACATGCATCTTAACTTTAGAGGCACAAGGACTGCTTACTAATTGACAATCTACAAAAGCTCTCGCTTCTGATCTTACAAATAAATAATTTTAAATGTGGAATTAAGTGCTGGAATACAAGCTATTAATAAATAAATAGAAAACAATTTGTTATATAAACGGACGAGGTTTTTATTGTAACAAACATAAGGCACATATTTTACTGTAACAGCAATGATTTAGCACATACTTAAAAGTATCCATTTTGATTACATTATAAAAAAAGTTAAATGATTTTCATACATAATAGTTTTTAAGCTACAGAGTTTCAAGGATGGATTAGTAACAAAAGTGTAAGAGGAAATCAGTTCCAATACTTTTGCACATAACTGTATAATTATGCAGAATTTTATAGTACAAACTAGATTTCTTATAAAAAATTGGACAGGTCATTTGTAATTAGATTTTTTTTTAAAGTATATTGGTTACATATATATTTCACACTAACAGTTCAAGATTAAGGATTTAAGAACCTCAAGCTGTAGTAGTGATTATTTGGATTATGAAGCCCACTTTAGCGAAGTTAGCCTCTTTTTTTTTTTTCAAAATTGTACCAGGTATGACCTTGCAGTGAGATTTAGAAATCCCGGTTGTTGCTGCTGATCATTTTGGGGTATGAAGTCCCAATAGAGTGCCCAAATCTGTACACCACAATCTCAAGCAGGTACTCAGCCACCTTTACTGTTACATTGGTCACACGTCCATCAAACAGAAGGAAGACGATAGTAAAGAGAGCCACCTCAAACTCTGGGCTGACGCCAATGAAACAACTGCCCACCGGCTTGACCAGGCCATTCCAGCTGAACTGCAGGTTCAAGATGTGATCGTCCTCGTCTGGCTGTGAAATTGAACCAAATGTATACGTTGGGAGTAATACACACAAAGCTATATTAACTTGGTTAGATAATTGTCCTTTTTAAAATCAATTTAAATGATGAAATACCGTGTCTTTGTTATTTCTGGCATTGTATCCTTTGTAGTCCACATGATTGTTTCTCTCCTGATGGTAAAACTGGACCCAGTTGTGGAGGCCCATGATCTGTTTACCATGTTTGGTTTCACCAACAAACACATGCTCAAATCCACATGAATCTTCACTGCATCAAAGACACGAGGGAGATTGCAGATCAATAAAAACTACTTTATTTATAAATGCTGGGCAAGTAAATTACTATTAGCACATAAGCCCAATCTTGCATTTTAGTTACTAACCTAACAAACCCAGTTCAGGTTAGAGGTTTGAAAATCAGTGATTTATGCTAGCCCATAGAGGAAGTTTATAACTCACCCTCCACTTTTGTTTCTGCGATAGAGCTTAAACCAGATATCATAGAGCTGTCTCTTAAACTGAGCTGGATCCGACTGAGCTCTGCCTTTGCTTACTAAATACCTGTGGGCACACTGTCAAGACAAAACCTGTCAGATCAGGACTGAAAGAATATCATATTTCTCTTTACTTGTACAGCTTTTGCATGTATTTGCAGAATGTCATCTTTACACTTTATTGTTACAGTTTCCTTGAACCAACACCCTGTACTACAAAGCACATTTGCACGTGTCTCACATGCCTATATTCACTATCCACTTCCCATCCAATGCATTAAACCATAATTTTGTTTTTACTGTTTTTGTAATAAGCATTTTTTCCCCCAAAAATACTGCTAGAATTGGCATTGTGCTACAAAACTAGATACAATAGGGCACATTTTATAAGTTAATAAATAAATAAATAAATAAATGTCACATTTTGTAAGCCAGTAATTAAATAAATATAAAAAATGTGTTTTAATAAGTGCTTATTTTAATATCAATATTCATAAAATATTAAATATGAATTAAAACACCCATGCTACAGGAAACTGTTTTGTAGTTTTAGCATTAGTAACTTTGCAACTCTGGTCGGGAATGATCTCTGTCAATCAGGCAACAGTTAATACCATGCATACTTCAAGTTCTTTAAGTTGCTACATTTCTAAATGTTCAAACATGACATCACTTAATAGCAAGGCAAAAACAGGGATCAGCGAGCGATAAGATACCTTCATGACCTCTGTCTTCAGAACGGCATCCAGGAAAAGATGGTTTTCCCGAAGCTCCTCTTGTGTCACATGCTCAGTCACTCCTGTAGACATCTCATAATTGTCCAGCAGATTTATGAAGTCTTAGAAGAGATAGTGAATAAAACAGCTGTCTAAACAATTTTGCCATGCACTGCATCAGATCAAAAAAGATCAGTGACTAATGAAAATTAAAAACAAGTTTTCTTATTAGATTTAAGTATAAGGATGGAATTAAAAACATGCAAATGAAAGCTTATTAGTACGGAAATGGTGCTTAGTTTCTTACGGGTGTAAGTATCAATGCTTTTGAGCTTGTTTTCATTGATATAGGCAAAGAGAGGAGCTCTAGCACTGTCCCTGGCTTTATTACAACCCTCAGCTACAAAGCCAGCTTTCCCCTGTGTGAAAACAAATACACTATAAATGACTGATTGATAAAGTCACCTGCCATCATGTATGCAAAATCTTATGATGCATTTACTTAAGTTAATATGTAATCTTCATAAACATGCCTCCTACCACAAACACCTACCTGTAGGTTGATTTTATAGTCTTTTCCAGGTTTCATGCGGTTCACATCCAGCTTCCACAGTTCATTCAGCACATCTGAGAGCTCCTGATTGATGCTTTGACTGCAGTTAAGTATGACATTAAACATCCAAAATCAGTCAAGTCTGGCTCTATTGTCAAGCTAAGACAGCAATTATAACAATAATAACTGTAGTAACAATGGTTATTGTTATTATGGCTACCATGGTTATTTTGGGGTGTCATTTAAGTTAATTATCTATCTATCTATCTATCTATCTATCTATCTATCTATCTATCTATCTATCTGCACGAGTCAACTGTGCAAAGGTTATGCAAGATGATAAAAAGGAGAATAAATAATAAATAAATCTTAATAAATAAATAAATTGTATTTGTAATAATAAACAATAGTAATAAACAAAGATTGACTTTTTTAAGTGATTTAAATTTATCTTAAAATCTTTTTTATTACATTAAGAAAGTCAAGATTTTTTCAAATAGCAATATAAGCTCAATGACGTCGTCATTTCTTTAAGCATTTTTTTCAGTCTTTTAAACAGTTATACTAGACATGTTTTCGCTCTAAGTCTCACAAAATAAATATCTAAAATTACTTTTAATTCAAAGTAACACTGAAAACATCACAGAAGAGGTGATTTCATGTTAACATCTGTATAAACTGTACGTATTAATATGACCCACAGAATTCATTAGGGAGTTTTCAACAGGTGTAACTTGAAATGCAGCGTAATAATCAATGTATTCAAGACACTATTCAAGGTACTGAAAAATAACTGCCGTAACGTGCGACTTCTATTCTCTCGAAACCGGAAATTCTAATTTAAGAGTCAAGAGGAGGCGCGAGCCCAGCCCACCTGTGCTTTTAATTCACAGCAACAAGTAACTTAGCATTTGGATTGCGCACGCTATTAAAACGGATATAGATATAGATGTAAAAACAAAAGTTTAAACACACAGCTCATATCCATGTAAGTCACCGTAACATGAAAACAAACAACACAACAACTGGTTGTCATGTTCAGTTCCGTTCACTAAACAGGTTTACGAATAGAAAAATCACGAAGTAGTTCTGGAGTAGTTCCTCACATCTGGAAACAGCTGAACAGAGGCCGATTGTAAATGTGACATTAAACTTCCACTTAAAACAAAACTCGCTTGTACAACTAAAACAACAAATTCAGCACGGCAATAACGGCAAAAATATGTGTGAAAAAATATAAACGAAGCTTCGTATAGAATATCATTGTATCCATTTATTAACGTTCTAGCTGTTTATATCACCGGTGTTATACCCGTTTGCGCTTGAAAACGAAAATAAAAACATTGCATATCGACTCGATCACATTTACAGCATTGCTCGGCAAAAGGATAGTCATGATTTTAAAAACACAATAAATGGTCCTATCTATGAAATAATACTTTTTTTGAGGCGACTGATCTAAAGCACAAAATGGAAAGACCATTAAACATCTGTTGTCACTTAATTTCTCACCCTCTTGCCATATTCGAAGGTAATCCACTCTCAAATGATGAAAAATGTTTTTGAGGGATGTGTTTACGCTATGACAAACATTTTGATCTGTTGACGAATCTGACCAATGAGAGTGGCGCACGGTTACTGCATCTCGCCTCGGATTGGTTGTTTTCCAGAGACATATTAACCAATAGCAGCGTGGAAGAAAAAAAAGAGATCCCGTTTAACAGGTTGCGATCTGGCTGTTAACATGTGGTAAAAGTGACACAAACCTCAATTTTGTAATATTTATTTGCACCAACTAACTAAAACAAAAAAAAATTTGTTAATAAAAATGAATATTTCCTCCCTATTCTGCAGCAGGGTGGGAACTGGATTCCGGACTCTTAAACTGGGATGAAATCTGGATGAAATGTGATTGGAATAATTTGGGTAGGCCCTTGTGTTATCTTCAGAACACAAAATTAAGATGTACCATGTTTACCATATTAGATACACTCTATGTATGTGCATTAATAAATATTAATGTGAATATAAGCCTCAATGTATCTGTTAATCATTTGTGTCTCTCCAGAAGCATTCTATTGTAACCTCTTTATTCATTTGGATAATTTTTTTTAAGTCTTGTGAGTTTGGATGTATAAATGATTACATAATTTTTGGGTGAACCGTCTCCATGGGAAACCAAAGATGTTCTTATTATCTTATACTTTGATAACCAATCACATTATAACCTTTGACGACTCAGAATTTCATTTAATCTTTCGCTGCTGTGCATTTATGTTCATCTTTAATTAAATAAATAAATAAACAAATGAATAAAAATAAACAACAACAAAAACCTATTGCTAACTGCCATGAGTAAAAAAAATAAATAAAAAAATAAAAATAAAAATGCTGTTCAGTTTTCAAAGTATCCTGAAAAAAAATTGTCTCTAAATATTTTAAGCAGCGAAAACTTTCATAATATAATCATTTTTAATAATTAGGAACCAATCGTAATTGATAATAACTGAACACCAAATCAGAATGCTTTCAGAAGGATCATGTCACATTGAAAACTGGAATAATGGCTGCTGAAAATTCAGTTTTGCATCACATTAATGACATTGTAATAATAGTTCACAATATATTTGTTACACTGTATTTTTAAACAAATAAATGCAGCCTTGGTTATCATAAAAAAAAAACTTATAAAAAAAACTTTAAGTTATGAAATTTGTATCTCTTCAGAAGCTTCTGTTGACAGTCTCAACATCAACTGTAGCAAGTTTGAAGTCTCTAACTCAAACCCTATAGCGCCACCAACAGTTCAAAGTTGCAATTATGTTTATGCTAATAACTTTTGAACTGTAAACAAATGAGTCATGTTTATGTATTGTAATTTATAAGTTCTAGAGGCAGGTGGCAGGTAAAATAGGTATCTGCCAGTATTGCAAGTTGGAGGAGCCTACGAAACTCCTGGGTGTAGCACTAAAAGTGACCAAAACGTTCAGCTGGAACAATGCATGTCTTCAAAAGTCATGCATATATTTTTCATTCCTGCGGTCAAGTTACTGCTTTAAAAGAATCTGAATGACTTGAACCGGGCAAAAATTTTGACAACCTCAGATCCACTTTTGACCTGAAAACCTATAGAAGATTTGTGTATGAAAATAGAAATGTATGGAAAAGTATGGTTTACATATATGGCAGATATCTGAGAGAGTGTCTGATATTAAGAGATTACGTTGCTGTACAAATCTGGGCATATGACAGATTTCTCCAGAATGGAAAAAGGTCAAGGGGCAGGTGTACATCGTCCACAGGCTGGGGGTAAAACGACTGGTCAGTGCATCGGCCAACCTTAAGTGCAGGTTGCAGCTCAAGCAAACAATATATACATACATACATACATACAGACCCTAATACATACATTTTGGAAAACTGTTAACAAGAAACTGATATAGATATATATATATGAATGCATTTACTCACCCATGGATGTTGCAACAAGCATTTACGGTCTAGTAGTATCCAAATATCCCACCAAGACAATCTAAATATCCAAAAGTTAGAAAGTCTGTTTGGTAACCTAAATAGTACAAAACGACAGCATCTCTTCTGAAGGATGAAAACAAAGATTTTGAGGAGCAGAGTGGGCAGAACTAGTGAAAGGCAACTCCTTTTAAACTTTACAGAAGAATACAGAAAATAAATGTAGCATCAAAAGTGTTAAATGTTAAATTGCATTTAAAAGCAAGATGTGCTTCCCATTAAATTTCCCATAAAATGAAAATAAAGCACAAAAACATTAGCCAGTTTTCATGCACGTCTTTAATATATCAGTTTTTCATATTCACAACAAATACATTAAGCTCTTTTTTCCTTTTATATTATACAGTCTTAAATATTTTTACACAGAAACATCTCAGAATTTCATCTATCAAAACGTCTTTTCTTAACCTTTATCTCGTAAGTTGAAACATTTGAAGTCATTTCATTGTTTTTATCTCCATGCCTCCTAGCAAACGGACAGTACTTCCTTTGTACAGCTATTTACAGATGAAAAGAGTCTCCCAAACATTTGTATGATAGTTCTTACTTGAATGAACTTGCACTGGCTGGGGGTTTAAAGTGCAGGCAAGGCAACAGAAAGAGAATGTAATCCAGATGTTTTTTGGTGAAGGCTTTAAAAAAAGCAAATAAAACAGGGGGTTGGGTAGTGAAAGTAAAACGTTTTTAGAGAATATATTTATGTGTATCTCTGAGTTTTAATTAAGCAGGTCCCCAAGTATTCCAGTCAAGAAGGATCAATCCTTCACAAGTCAGACCTCAGTAACATTCCCATAGAAAATAAATAGAGCATTCTTAAAAAACACAGCTACCATCTCCATACGCCACCCATGTTAGGTTTGCCAGCTTAATCTGAGAACAAGTCCATTCAAACGTCTCGTCACAAACTATAAATGTGAAAACG
Organism: Carassius auratus; assembly: GCF_003368295.1. NCBI lineage: Eukaryota > Metazoa > Chordata > Actinopteri > Cypriniformes > Cyprinidae > Carassius > Carassius auratus. The sequence continues at coordinate 111,699 of NW_020525570.1, read as the reverse complement.
GTGACCACCGTCACGACCGAAAGGATCCGTGGAGCTCCTCTCTCCTTAACGGCAAGTTTAAGTGGCGGAACCAATTCACAGAGCATCGCTCTTATAAAAACAATTAAAAAGAGAACCAAAATAAATAAGTCAATCCACCTGAAAAGAAGCAAGAAGATGGGGTGCTTGTCCTCACGCAAAGCCTCGGTTATCTGTGCAACATCAAGTATTTTGTGGAGCCAAAAGCAAAAGTGTCATTTCCTACAAAAAAAGGGGTGGAGCCACTTAATTCACTTAGAAGAGGCTGAATTACGAAAAGCATCCCTACAAGGCCACTTCCACCATCCACAGTGAACTTCGGGGCTACACAGTGCTAGTGTCACTACAGCCCAAAGCTATGCTAGTAGGTTGACGTAGAAGTCTTTGGACCAACTTGAAACGAAGAGTCGCCGCTTTGTCGCATTCTGCGAACAGGAAGCCTTTTGAGTCATAGAGCGAATCGATTTGGTCGAAGATCCAGATAACTATTCTCCAGCAATGGTGAAGGTGGACACAGATGGCGTTAGGAGGTTGGATTAAGCTTTGGTTTTTAGTGTCCCATGGCCCTGCCTGCTTTTGAAATCGATTTTCATTCATTATGCAATCCGGTAACCATGCTTTAACCTCTTCATATGACAAAATATATTAAGTCTTTAAAAAGGCAAAATTGCTTATCTGTGTCAGTCATTTATACAAAGTGCACAGACACACTGCGTAATGTCCATTTCAGCAAATCACAGAATGAGTGAGAGAAAATATATATATATACACACACACACACCTCTCCGAGAGTTTGAGACAACACCGAACAAAAAGTAATAAAATTAAAGCAATATAAATTAATGTAACTTTGCAGGCCTGCCTGTCTATAACACAAGAAAAACTATATGAAACTTAAAAAAAAAAAAAAAAAAAAGACCCGTGAACAAACATATTGGAATGAATCCAGAGGTGCAAGGTCTGAAGAGTTGTCACATGATGGATCCCAAAAAAAAGGAAATCAATTAACTGTTACGGCCTCAAAGGAATGGCTTCTAATGAATAAAGTTGTAGTGAAAAGTACAGAAATACATCTGAAATACGCCCACATTGTAATTCCATAGCAAGGCTTCGTGTTTGCTTTATACAGTGGGTTTTTCTACAAGAAACTTTAAATAATATGACCTTTGACTTTTTCAGAAACATGACATCAGCTATTATAAGGAGGCAAAACAAAATAAAACTAAAATCACATTCTCTAGAAGCGCAGAAATGGCTTTGAATTTGCCCACCAGGGAAATGTTGTATGGTATCTGTGCCGATCCAAGACTAAAAACATTTACCCAGGCTTCTTTGCGTGGGACATTAGTGGGGACGTGAAATGCAAAATAAAAAAAAAGTACTAGAGTTTGTCTTGAAGCAGAATTAAAAGCAAAAGAACCTACATAATATTCAATAATATATATATTTAACAGGTCTTTTGATGGTTGCTTCATTTATACCGCTTCACAAACTATATCTGTAACAGAAAAAAAGGGTATGTTTATCTACAACATATGACCCTTGAGGGGGAAAAAAATGCTTAAAACAAAAGAAATCTATATTATTAGTAACTCCTGCCACGGAACAAACTCAGTGCAAGAGAAAAAACATTTCTAAATATTATTCAAGTTATCTCCTGACATTCAGCACCTTTCCACGACTGCGGCTTGATGGCCTCTCTTATGCCAACTTTCCCATCATTCCATGCCACTGGACCCTGTTTTCTGATTGGCCAGTGCTATGTTTTTCCACTCCAGGGGCGGAGCAAAGGTGGGGCTTGTGCTCCCAATATCATTCATCCCAAACCTGTTTATCTTTCTTCTTGGGAAAAGGTTTTTATTCCCTTCCATAATCTGTCTGGGTTTGATTGCCTTTTTCCTTTCCAGTGACCAGCTGTTGGTTTCTCACCTCAGTCGTTTTTTTATCGAGTTGTCCTATGTGATGTTTATGACATTTTCGTAAATTCAGCAATGACATCCTGCAGAGATCATTTTATTTTAAAGCAATTCCATTGAGGCCGTAGCTCTTCGGGTAAAGAGGAAGAAAAACGGCACATTCTTTGAAAACTATTCCTTTTGTTGTTATGGATGAACCCACCGTAGGAACACAAGGCATCGCAAAAACTGACAAGGGATGGAGCTTTAGGATTTGGAGCATTATTTAAATGCTGAGAATTCACCTAAAAGAGGGCAAAAATGACCGTTTTGTATCAGTTTTCATACTTATTAAAGCAATACAAGTAAAAAAGGTACAACAATGTTCGTGTATGTGTACTTGCCATAGCCACCACCCTGAATGGGTGTCTTGGGGGAAGCGCAGGCGTACAGGCTGAAGTCCTCTGTCTGGAATCCAGCGCGGTTAAGGGACGGTTCAGAAGCACTGCGGTGGATCTTGGGCAGAGAGCGTGCCAATAACTCAATCGAGGCCAGGATCTGCCATAAATAAATAACTGATTAAAATAATAATTTTAACACACACACACACACACTTTTTTTTATTAAAACACATTCATGAAATTTGAAATGAAACTAATTCAAGGCTGATTTGTTAATACCACTCTGTTGCTGTTACCTCAACATAAATCTGCATGGCCTTGACAGATGGCAGGTGTAAATGGGGAAAGCAAAAATAGGTTTTCACAACATTACCTGAGGGAAAAGAGGTCTCTCCTCTCGCTTTTTCTTCAGACAATCTGCCATAAGTCTCTTCATGGCCTTGGGGCAATTACTGCGCACTTTGCTCAGGTCAGGAGAAAGGTAACCCCGGCCAACCATGAAGATAATCTATTCAAGGAAAGATATGCACTGTCATTTCTACAATATTCAGATACTGGCAGTAATTTGTTTTGGTACAGATCGGATTTAAGTAATATAAATCATTTTTACTAGTACATTACACACAGTACCATAAACATTCAAAACTGATGATAAAATAAAAAAGCATAAGTAGTATTCATGTTTCTGTACTCAACCCTCTACGCACACCTTGGTAATATAATCGCCATTGGCTAGTACTTTTTTTTGTTTACTCACCAGACATCATATTATTTCACACACACACACACAACTTATCTTTGTAAAATGGCACAGCTTCTTAAATCTTAGCCTCTAAGTCAATCAAGCATTATATAATGGTTTTATGATAATTAAGCACAATTTAATGATATAACTTTAATGATTAGAACTAAAACTTGGTAACCATGTATGAATGCATATTTGTCATTTTAACTGATGGTGATTCTTAAGATACTGTTAGTCCTTCAGGGTTTTTGTAATAAAAAAATAGCAATAGATAATATTAATTATTATTAAAAGATAATACTACTACAAATTCTAAGAATATAGTTTACATGTAGCGCAGTGATTCACTCGCTCTCTTTGCATGTGTGAGAAACAGCGTGATCAGCAAAGCAACAGGTGCGCGGTGCCGTGTTTTTCTGTCAATAGTGATAGTTCACCCGAAACACACTTCTAAGAGGTTCACCTGATCTCTGTTGTTGATGTTCGAATAAGGCAGAGCCCCTGACATGAGCTCGTAGAGCACAATACCAAACGCGTAGACATCTGACTGGAAACTGTATGGGTTTTTATCCTGCAGCCTGATTACCTCTGGAGCCTGAAGCAGACCAATGAGTCAGTCCAGATGCAAATATCAGTTCAGAAGAAACTCAAATATAGTTAAGACATGCTCCTTCCCTCACCATCCACAAGATAGAGCCAGAAAGCTGCTCAAACTGGTGTGAGCCACTCCAGCGGGATTTCACTGTAGCCAGACCGAAATCACCAATCTTTACTGTCAGGTCCTCATGCAAAAAGATATCTAGGGAGGTGGTGTTAAGGCTAAGAGCATGCAGATGCACACATGCCTGTCAATACGAACCATTTTTTAGATTGCTAAAAATTATTATAATAATCAATATTTTACAAAGGATACTGTTACTCTTCAGATCTCTATGGATGATGGACTTGGCGTGCAGATAGCTGTGGAAGAAAGTGTTATAACCCGAGCAACTGAGTATCATAACAACGGCAGGTTTCACGCCTTCTATTCAAGCTAGAAGACTAAATGGATTCTTTATTTCTAAATATTACATTTCACATTTTCTCTAAAAGCTTTTGAGTGTCACTCACTCCATGCCCTGAGCTGTCTGCCGGGCAATGTCAATCAGCTTGATCATCTCAAACTTGGTCTCGATGATGTGCAAGTGGTGGTAGAGACTCGAGCCTTCACACCACTGTGTAACTATAGCCAGCTGGGGTTTGGTGGTGTAGCCCATGAAGAGCAGGATGTTCACATGGCGGGTTTTCCTGCGGGAGATAACAAATATTCAGTATGCTTTGACAGAACAATGTTTTGATAGAACATTAGATTAACATTTAAATGACAAAAAATCTAAGGTTTATAAATAACTAGTGAACTGGGACTTTTGTAAATATTTAAATACTAAGTTTCATTGCTTGATTTCAAAAAGGATTGGCAGGATACCATCAGTTAACCAGGATAGAAAACACTTTAATACAATAAAGTCAGTGGTCAGTGAAAGGATGTGCTTAGGCCTTATGATTATAGTCAGTCTTAGGAGGTCAAATTAAATATTATATACACCATAGATTTCATTTTATACTGTTTTATATTTAATTTAATGGTTTGATTGAATTATTTACATTTTTACAATTTAATATATAACATTTAATTTGTGATTAAATTGGGATCTTTTGATTATTTTTTTTTCCAATAAAAATTTTATAAAATAAACTGAGGTCAAATTTAATATTACGTACATCTGATTTGTTTATATTATATTACATTTAATATGAATAGTTTAATTTAAATGCAATAATTTAATTACATTTTTGCAACCCGGTTATTAACCATTGGGATAGTTTTTGATTATTTACTTCCAACAAAAATTCAATAAAAACATTATAAATTAGTACAAATGTATAAAAAATAAACAATGAGGAAGAAATAAATACTATGATATTTTATTACTTAATGGTTGACCCTGCTTCCATTCATTGGGGTAATTTAAACCCTTTAGATTATTTTATTTAAAAAATTAAAAAAAAACATAAAAAAGTAAAATAAATATTTATAAAATAGCATGTAAAAAAGCAATGGTTTTAGGAATTATTATTTTTTTTTTACTGCTTAATCACTATCTAAAACCTACAGTTTGGACAGACACCATCTCGGTTTTGAAATCATGAACAATTTTAGCAATTTTGGGCCTTATATAATATCTTACCTGAGGACACCCACTTCATTCTTAAAGGCCTGTAGCTGCTGTGGAGTGGGAGCTGTGACATTCAACATCTTTACTGCCACATCACCTATGAGGAAGAGGAAGACACTCATTTAGCCTTTTCTGTACATTCCTTTTTAATCTGAAGACCAAAACTCTTTCACAGGACCTACCGTGCCACTTCCCCTTGTAGACGGTTCCAAAAGAGCCAGATCCTATCCGCTGTCCCAGGGTGATCTGACCTTCCGGGATCTCCCAATCATCGCTCGAGTCCCGTCGACCCAGGGTTTTCTAAATATTAAACAAAATAAATGTCAGAAAACCATCTCGAATGAACTTTGACCAAGACTAAAAGTGTCAAGTTCAAGAGATCTGCACCATTTTATTGCGGTCCTCAGATGAAGACGACGGCTTCCGCTCTCTCGGTTGGCAGGGTGATTTGGACACCTTCACATTGGGCAGGGAACCAGGCAGGGAGGCAGGAGGGGTGGCCGACAGGCCCGGTGTAGAGCCTGGCATCACGAGAGGTCGAGAAACAAAATACAGTTACTTCAATGGGAAATATTGAAGTCAAAGAAGAGAGAGACAGAGTAACAGGGGAAGAAGACAAAAGGAAAAAAATCTAATCTTAAGAGTCACACAGGAGAGAGTAAGAGAGGAAAGGGTCACGTCTGATGTATGCCTCCAATGAAGTATACTATCAAATCCTGAGACACATCCCATCTCTTTCCCAATGGACAAATCAAAAAGTAACCCCAAAAATGTATTTGTATGCTAAATTACTGTAAGGATTAAGGACTCTAAGGTTTTTTTAAAAGTCTAAGGACTTTTAAGGTTTTTATTAAGTGAAATAAAATATAACTATTATATGAAAATCATGAACTTAAAATAACAATAATAATAATAATAATAATAATAATAATAATAATAATAACTCAATTATGAAAAATAGAAATGTGGCCTTGACAACTAACTGACATAAAATAAGTTTAATTACTACAGTTTATTACTAAAACTGAAAAAATTTAAAGTTAAATAGACACACTAACTAAATTGACAAAATCACATCAAATTACATAGTGTAAAAACAAACTGAAAATGACAAAGCAAATTCAAAATATTAAAAATACTCAAATATAAATATAAATAATATTTACATAATATAATTAGAAATGAAAAATAATATTAAAATAACACTGTCCGATACAATTAAGCCGATATATATATATATATTTTTTTTTACATTATGGTAAATAACTAATAAATGGCAACATTCATTACTACTTTTTCTAAACTAATAATAATAATTATTATTATGCAAGATGTAAGTGAATTTAGGCATAACACTATTAACATGTACAGTATGAAAAATTAGTATTCATTTTGAGATTTATTAAAGATTACTTATCTGTTATTAAATTGTGTTTTTAATGATTAACAGGGTGTTAGGTAATGGCAAAATATGATCAGAATATAAAATATATTAAATGCTGACTTGCTGAGTTATTATCATTTAAAAGTAGGGGCTGCACATCTGAAATATCTTTTGAGTGAAATATGTGCCTTTTTTTTTGCCTTAGTGAGTTTGTAGTGTACTGAGGAGTTGAGGAAAAGTGACTGCCGCCCATCATACGTCAGTGAAAATGTTTGCATGAGAGGAGTGGCAGAGAAAGTCAGAATTTAAACAAGGAGGAGTGAAATATGTCAACAAAACACACGAGGTGAAAGACAAACACAGACAAGCAAAAGACAAGACAAGGTGTGGAACACAGCCACGCACGAAGGCCTAGCTACCTCTGAATACTGGCTCAGGCTCAAAATCAAAGACAATGTCATTGGGGTGGGAGGACAGAAGGGGGCTTGAGGTCCGTGTTCGGTTCTTCCTCAAGCAGCGGGCTGGGTGTTGCGAGGGGGCTGCAGGAGGGAGAGAGACAGACACGGAATCACTGGCCCCCGAAGCTCAGGTGCACTTCCTGTCACCAACTACCAAAATCCTGTGTCTACTCTCAGAGCTTCTTTAGAGAGGATCAAGCGAATTCTAGGTGACACAGAGCCAGTTCTTAATTATATCTGTGTATATAGTCTGTTCTCCCAAAAATGAGAATTCAGTTATCATTTACTCACCCTTGTATCGTTCTAAACCCGTTTTAATAAAAGAGCAACTCGAACATTCTTCTAAACAACTTCTTTTAGATTCCACAAAAAAAGAAAGTCATACAGGTTCGGAACGACATCAGGGTGAATATATGATGAATGAATTTTCATTTTTGGGGTGTTACTGTCCCTTTAAACAGTTCTGGGACATGTTTTGAAGGAGCAGTAAGGATAGGGGCGGGTTTTGAGAACACTGATTAGAAATTAGTCGTTTACAGCAGCTCGCTAGTGATAAAGAAAAGAGCTGAAGCGATTCACAAAGTGGACAGGGGAGAGAAAGGCCTGTGTGTCAGCTTTTACTAGCAGGCAGAGTGAAATGGATCAGCTATCCCAAACTTCTAAGGCCAATGACACAGAGACAGCACAAAGACATGGGATGACGGAAAGCCATTTGAATTCAGTGTACGTTTCCTGATTCGAACAGCACTTACCTCCATCTGACCTCGGTAAGCCTTGATCACGGATCAAATCCTGTACAGAAATAACACCGATTAGCAGGGACTAGGGGAGATCAGTAACAGTTTCTGCTTTTTGCTTACAGTGCACTGCAAATGAACCTTTGGTTATTTTGGGTATAACAAATTATATTAATAAGATTATATGGTTAAGGATAGTTAAAAAAATTTTTTTTTTAAAAATGTAAATAAATAAGAATGTATCTAAAATAAAAGCACACTTCATATATTAACAATATTAATATTTAGTAGTATTACTAGATACTAATTTTTTAGATTCAGGAAGTGGTAAGTAAAGACAAAACCACAAAACCCGTCTTAAGTGTCAATTTTTTAAAATTGAGATTTATACATCATCTGAAAGCTGAATAATTAAGCTTTCCATTGGTTTATGGTTTATGGTTTATTAGGACCGAACAATATTTGGCCGAGATACAACTATTTGAGAATCTGGAATCTGAGGGTGCAAAAAAAAAAAAAAAATTCTTAGCAATGCCTATTTCTAATCAAAAATGAAGTTTTGATATATTTATGGTAGGAAATGTATAAAATATCTTCATGGATCTTTACTTAATTTCCTAATAATTTTTGGCATAAAAGAAATATCGCTAATTTTGACCTATACAATTTTTTGGCTATTGCTAAAACTATACCCCAGTGACTTAAGACTGGATTTGTGGTCCAGGGTCACATTTTAAAGTGGGACCTATTACATTAAAATGGATTAAATGCTTTTGCCTAAAATAAATCGATTAGCTGTTGAACTGTCCAGTTCTCACATCAATGTTGACGGGCTCGATGGTGTTGATATGGACGTTAGGGGCTGAGGAAGAGCGATCCCTCTGGCCAAACTGGTTGCGGTGGTCCTCCTCTCCGGGTCTAAAGGACTGTGGGATAGGGATGGATTTGGATGGGGACACAGTAGGATGGCACAGAGACCTGGAGAAAACAGACAATGAAGTTCAGCCTAGTACATGATTAAAGCCACTTACACGCTATAGTATATACTTAACGTGACCCTTATAAATGATCAATTAAAAGATAGATAAGCAGTAAGTACTACATATATGTGTGTGTGTGTGTGTGTGTTTGTGTACACTTCCAGTCAAAAGTTTGTGATCAGTAAGTGGTGTTTTTATGTCTTGTTTTGAAAGAAATAAAGACTTTTATTCAGCAAGGCTGCACTAAATTGATCAGAATAAACAACGAAGACATTTATAATGTTACAAAAAATAAATACTTTTCCTATTTTTTACTCTATTTATCACAAATCTGAATGTCTGTTTCCACCAAAACATTAAGCAAAATCTTTTTCATAATCAGAAATTATTTGTGAATGATTTCTGAAGGATCATATCAACTGCAGTAATGACTTCTGAAAATGTACTATGCCATCACAGCAATAAATTACATTTTAAAACATTGAAATAAAAAGCAATTATTTTTAATTCTAATAATATTTCATAATATACCTACTTTTACTGTATTTTTTTATAAAATAAATACAGCCTTGGGGAGCATAAGAGGCTTCTTTGAATTTATTTATTTTTATTAACAAATATATATGTATATATATATATCACTATTATATAAAATATATAAATATAAATGATTAACTGTTTGACATAATTATATTTAATATTACATATGGTCACATTTTATTTTAAGGTCCAGTTCTCACTATTAAATAACTATGACTTTTGCCTCAATAAAATACTAATTACTGATTATTAATAGTTCATAAGGTAGTTGTTAAGTTTAGGTATTGGGTAGGATTAAAGATCTAGAATATGGTCATGCAAAATATGTGCTTAAGAAGTAATAATAAACAGTCAATATGCTAGTATTATGCATGCTAATAAACAACTAGTTAATAGTGAGAATTGGTGTCACCTTATGTATTAATAAGATTTACTTTACTACATGGTCACTAGAGTGCAGATGTGAAGTAAAATCTCACCCAGTGGACTCGGATGGAGGGAGGGAGGGATACATCTCTGACATGGGTGTCGTGCCCTCAGACGACGGCTCCTCCTGGGTAAAGGGGTGGTGCACTAGAAATTTTGATGCCAGCAGTAAACTGAACATCAAAATTATAAACAAAAATTATAACATCAGTACAAGTTAATTTTGCATAACCATCACTTAACCGAAGCACAAAACTGTAATCAGACTAATCTAATATGCGAGAAGGATTTAATTTGAATAGTATTTACATGCTTTATTTTACTGTGCATTACGCATGGAACAAATTTCAGCCTTTTATGGATCATGCAGAAGTGAAAAGTCTCCCATGAACACTCACTCCAGCTGATCGTAGTTGACACACATGAGCGGGACCTCTGTGCTGCAGCGCTGGTGGAACTTGTAGCCGCACGTCTGGCAGCGGAAGCCTTGAAACAGCAGCTTCCGGCAAAAGTCACAGAAGGCCAGCGTGAAGAAGGTCTTTCGCACCTGTTGAGTCGCCGAATAACACTTAAAGAGTAATTCCAAAGAAACGAGATGCTTCCGAAAAACAATGCATTACGGACAAGCGGGGAAACACCACAACAAATCTTCAACATGTCGAGGTGTATTTAAGAAGAGCAGAAATGACCACACCAATGACATGTCAACTCTCAGCTCTAACTTAACTCCTTTTTGTCAGATTTATTTTTAAACCAGTCTGTGGTCAGTTTCATCATACTCACAAAATTATGGGTCGTCAGTGGCACATTCTCTAAAACCTCAACATGGAGCTCCTCCCCCGTCAACCAGGAAATGTCTGTGTCCCAGCCAATGGGCTTCTTCTCCCTAATGTGGGCGGGGCACATCAGTAAACGTTAAGTACAACTCGCAGCGTGGCTTGTTTTAGCACTAATGATGTTAATATATGCGTTCAGAATACAGTTCTTACCCATCCTGAACCCTGTAAACCGCACAGCATTCTGGGATCAGGCCTCGCATCATCAGAGCCTTTTTTAAGGAGTCTCTCACAGTCATCCCACAACGAGCTGGAACCTGAAACACGCACATAAACCACACACACTTTCATCTCCTTACAGTGAGAATGCGGTTGCGTCTGGCCACGTTTGATTTCTTGGCTCCAGCTCATACTGCCGCTTCTCTTCGCTAAACCAACAGAGACCAGCTGAGCACATAATCAAAATAAAGGGGGTCACCTACATTTGCTCATTTCCCATGGAGTCCCTCCACTCTACAATCTGGTTGGAATGGAAATTCCTTCCAGAAGCCCTGTCTGAAATCTTACTGTGAAGTATCGTCAAAATATCCTACCATCTCCATTCATGACCAAACTTATCAAATCCAGAAGTGGGCAGATCATTACAGATATAACGCACCTACTTTTTCCAAATCCCCCAATTCAAATTCTGTCATTAGGTCAGTATTATATAAGTAGTATGCAGCATTTACATTATAGCGTTCAGTTATAATACGATTTTGAATTCTTTTTATATTTTCAGTACCAAACAACAATCAATCACTCACCACTGTCCTCTGTTTGTTGGGCAGGAAAACCCTTACGATGGGTTTCTGGGGCGAGCGGGGATTCCCTCGGGTTGGGTCTGTAGGGGTCTGCAGGACAGCTAAGGTGTTTGGGGTGGCGGGGGCGCTCTGGGTGCCCGGTCCCTTCACATCCAGAAGGATGGGTGTGGGCGAGGAGCAAAACTCAGTTCCGTTCCCAATGGCCTCCAAAAGCTGCTGTTCCCGCTGCTGTAATGCATCCAGCTTACTAGTGTACTCTTCATATGCCTGTGGCGTGGAGGAAATAAATCATTAATACTTTATGAAAATGCTTCGCATAAATGCTCGTTGTTTTGAACCTGTTGAAGGATAAATATCTGGGGTTATCCATTAGCAGTTATGGCATACACGAGGGGAAATGCTACTGATAAAGGCTACAAACTAAAGACATTCATCAGTTCTTTTCTTCCTTTAAATTTATTCAGTTGTTTCAAACATTAGATAAATGATTTGCCAAACCCCCTAGATTCTGAATCCCTTGTAAAGCAGCATGCTAACTGACACGGAACCTTAAAAGTGATCATAGTAGTTTTCCATTAGCACGTTGCTATGCTCTAATAAACATAAAAAGTACATGCACACATAAATATTCCACTAGTCCATTTTAATTGGTCCTTTTGAATTTTTAATAATTTCTCCCACCAACTCCCACCAACACTATGCGTGTTGCAATGCATTATGGGATGGACACCTGGGATGCTGCCTTAGAGTTTGTCTAAAAGTGGTGTCTTAAAATACACCTGACTTTAATAAAATATGATCTATAATGCCTGAAAATGCTACTAGATTTTCTAGATTTTTGAACAAAGCCCAAAAGTTAACTGCGAATATAGATGGTGTCAAATTCAAGTCACTTCATTTATGACATTCTGTATATCATCCATCTTTTTAAATGAACTTTCTTGGTATAGTATAACAGCATTACATTACTCTCAATTCACACCCGTGACCGACACTCTTTGCTGGCCCAACTCACCTCCAGGTATATAGATGGCGGATTGTGTTCTCCTCCAAACTTATCTAAAAGGGCTTCTAGGTGCTCTTGGGTTAACTTAATCATCTGTTTTATGTTCCATATCTGGAAGGAAAATTATAAAGTTAGCAAGTCAGTTTTCCCAGCTTCCTTTCCTAGATGATTCCTAGGTTCTCCTGTTTGAGCAAGGATCTTTGAACTTGACCATGCAGAAGTGAGGACCTCATGCCGTGCTGAATCTAATAAACAGAATAATTTGCTTGTCTTTACTAAGCTGTGAAAGCTAACACTGACGGCTGTCTCTAGCCCGGCCCACAGAAACTGTGATATAGTGATTAAATCTGAGGTGTGAAGTAAATATACAGAGTGAGCATTAGCAAAGAAACTGCTTCAACTTTTTTGTGCGTTACTAAATTCATAAAATGACAATCATCATCATCTTTATCAGTCAGCTCTGATATCCTAAACGTACATTTTATGCAACTTTGATGTACAAAAATCTGACTTTCACAACCCTAACCCTTTAAACATCATACAACATTTATCAGGAGACAATAGATCTTGATTTTTTAGTGGTTGAAGATTGTATACATTTCAATTACAGCATGCTTTTAAAACCACTGATGTCATGATTGTTCGCAACTGCAATTCACGGGGGTACTATCTCATTCAATATTATATATGTTTCTCTCTTCTCTACAAAATTTCAGCCAAGCATTTGCTCTAGGAAACATGCAAGCAGTGCACTTGTTCCAAATAGCCAATAAACATTTTTCAATTTTGCCAAGCAATACAACCAGCACCATAAAATACTCCCAAGTTCACTGGGAAATGTCCCAGCCAAGTAAACACAATCTGACAGCGCTACAAAGCTTTACAAGTAAACTTTATTATGATCACCATTTGGAGAAACTATTTTCCAGTAGACGGTCAAGAAACTTGGAATGCCTCAACACCCCCTTGAAATAGCACATTTAAGTGCATCTAACTTTAGTTCTGATTTTAAAAATCCTGCATTCCGAGAGTCAAGCTGCCACTTGATTCCTAATCAACGGTGCAGATAAACTGGCTCTACTAGTCAAATTAGTGTGAAAAAAGGCACTAGTGACAAGGGACCTACTCTTGCCAGTCTTGCCAGAATAAACTCAGATAAACAGACGAAGATTGCTGACAGTTTCTTAAAAAGACATTGGTTACGAGCCTTTCTTTTAAAGCAAACCCCATGTGGTAACAGACTGCGTTTCCAGCATGATGCAACGTAACCGAGACCATTTAAAAGGTCCCCTTCTTCGTGATTCCATGTTTTAAACTTTAGTTAGTGTGTAATGTTGTTGTTAGAGTATAAATAATATCTGTAAAATTATAAAGCTCAAAGTTCAATGCCAAGCGATATATTTGATTTAACAGAATTCGCCTACAAAAAAACGACCCGTTTGGACTACAGCCCTCTAGTTCCTGCAGGAATGACGTCACTAAAACAGTTTTTTTGACTAACCACCGCCCACATGAATTCACAAACAGGGGGCGTGGCCTTGTTGCGCTCCGACGGAGAAGAAGGAAGAGCTGTTTGTTTTTGTCGCCATGTCGTTGAAACGCTGTTTTTTTTATCTTGAAGTGCAATCATCTTTGTTTGGGCTTCCCAGGAACGCTGTACTTTGAGATTAATGGTTACAATTTATGTTTAACTCGGTTCCCTAACATTAGAATGCACATGTAAAACTATGTGCAGCTCATTTTGCTGAGGACTTGCTGAGGACAACTTTCTCATCTCAATCAATTTAATGCCGGATTCGCACAAAGATTATTCTTGAAAGATGGAGCAGTTCCCTCTTTGTCTGGAGAAGGCGTTGTTTATGGACCACAACCGGTAAGTGTATTTTATTATTTAAGTTGGTGCGTTTAACAGTTTCTGTAACTTATTACACAAAGGGCAACGCTGTTTAGCTTTGTTAACTAGATGTTAGGGCTGTGCAAAAAGACAAATGCGGTTTTCATGCGCATTTCGTCAGTAAAAACGCTCCTGTGACTATAAATACATCTCCAGCAAGCGCGTTCTAGCCCAATCACGTTACCAGGAGGGCAGCCTGCTCTCAGCTGCTGTCGAATCACAACACAGGAACCGCTGGCCCAATCAGAACTCGTCACGTATTTCTAAAGGAGAGGCTTCATAGAACAAGGAAGTCATCAGCCCGTTTTTGTGACAGTGAAAACAGCGGTATACAGATAAGTGAATTGTGTGAAAAATACTGTTTTTTTACACGCGAAACATGAACACATGTTATATTGCACATTGTAAACACAATCAAAGCTTCAAAAAAGCGCGTAAAATGGGACCTTTAAACAGATACACGTGAAATACTTGCAGCCATATACAAATTCTTTCATCATTTTCTCATCATCATGCTATCCCAAAAATCCTATGACTTTCTTTTTTTCTATAGAACACAGAAGCGGAAGAACATATTTTAAATATTTTGAAGAATATACTGTTTTTTTTCCCCCTCCTTAATAAGAATTTAAAAAGGAACTGGAACTTTTACACTTGAAAAATTATGCAAACACCACAAGAGTAGTCCATATAAGTTCTGAAGCCATATGATAGCACTGCATAAAAAACAAACTGAAAATAAAGTCGTTATTGACAGAAATTATTTGTTTGAATGTTCTGTTAATGGATTGGATTACTCGGACTCTCAAGTTCAATTCAATCTAGTTGTGACAATTAACAGCCAACTGAAACATAATATGTCATTATATGATACTTTTAGGATGCTTTTGAATCTCTTTTCAACAATAAGCTCCAGTGTAATTGTATCAAAACAAAGATCTTATCTTCAAAGTTGTACAGTTGTAGAACTACATAATGCGAACTTTATGATAGAATTTTAATTTAGGGTGAACCATTCCCCTCAACATTCATGTCAATAATGCAGTAATGTTGAAACTCAAAAACACTCAATACATGTAACCAATCATTTAAGATTCTGGTTCAACGTAGAAGTTCAACAATCTCCCACTGCAAAGCCCATCAAACTAATCTTTATTGGGAAGATTTGTTGCAAACCCTGCAAAGGGTTTGGTGGTTATAGCCCTGACCTAGGGATGCAACGATACCATTTTTTCAGAACCAATCCGATCCGATACTGAAAATTCTGAGTATCTGCTGATACCGATCCAATGTAGAATCAATGTAGAATTTGTATACTTCTGTGTGTTGACCTGATCATCACTCTTTTGTGTTAATCTAAAAGACATTTCTTTTAAATGTAAGGCACAGTAAAACAGGCAGCAACATGTGATAAATAGGACAGAACAAGAAAGACTATTAATAATATTTGATTGCGCAAAACAATTTAGGTAATTTGTGGATGAATGCTAACTGGAGACATTAACCGTTTCAAACGATTCAGTCCGATTTGGTGAACTGGTTCACTATGAAAAACCGGTTAAATCAAACGATTCGTTTGCAAACCGGACGTCACCCGTACAAAGGGAAGAGATATTGATACGTAGTGTATTAAATCTGTGTGTTAGTTTATTGAGGCTTTTCTTTTAACAGTTTTAAACCTCAGTTACTGTGCGCTCTTGAAGAGAGTTTCATCGTTTTGACTGTAGTAACCGAACGCGACATGGAGTTTGATTGCTGAATGGAGGATGAAAGATAGCCACATCAGAGAGAAGAGTTTGTGTGAACTTGAATTTAATGACTTTGATATTAATCTGTACCTCACACTGAACTATGGAACAGCTTCAAAACACTTGAAATACGTCCACGAAAATGTTTTGGATCTTTATAATGTTTTCGTGCCTTTCGTGGGGCTCAACAATAACACAGAATAGTATACGCACAGTATCGGATTTGGATCGGTCTCGTCTGACCGATACACAATCTACAGAAAATGCCAGTATCGGTGCCGATACCGAGTATCAGATCGATGCATCCCTACCCTGGTCATCAATAAAATGTTCACTCAGGTAAATCTTTCGCCATTCTGTAACAATACCACATTTTTCACTTCAAGTATGTTACAATACTGTTACAGTCTAACCCTGTAACAGCAGCCAGCAGTAAAATTAATCTAATTAGAACTAAGCACTCCTACAACAACTTACACAAGCAGCTCTTTAATCCAACTAGTCTGCCAGTAAAATAGGTAAACTGTTTCCTGAATAGCTGGGTTTGTATGACGGTGAAAACTTTTTTTACTTTCCAAATGAATCAGAAAGAGTGGATGCTCCTGGAAAATTCAAATTAAGCTAGAAGGAGAGTTTTGAAAACATGGTAGATGGTGTCTGGATAGCTTGACACGAAAGCTGGTCAAACAGGTTCCAAAACACAGCTGCTAACTTAAACTGGATGCTCCTGAAGTGTGCAGAAGGTGCCCACGAAATACCCCAGTGTGTCCATGGAACATAAGCCTCATAAGTGATGTGTGCTGACAGCTTACAAGAAACATGCACAATGCAATACATTTGCACGAGATCAAAAAGAAATGTAGAACGTTCGCAGGGCCCAGTGCACGAGCACAATGACATCACTGCAGAATTAAATGTAAATGTAAATGCTTTCGAACGCTGACTCGCAGCTCGCGCCAGCTGCTGACACAAAGGATACAAAACCATGCAAGCAAGCCGCTAGTATTCCCCGTTGCATCTGTAGTTTCCCATTAATAAGATGCATCGCAAGGTGAGATATGTAGCATGCATGCTATGCATCGGGGTCGGGAGGGGGGATATATAAAAAATGAAACACGAACAGGCCTTCTGATAAACATTGGCTCAGGGAACTGCAATGAGAGAATTATAAATGGCGTCATTCGGAAATGCACCTTGCGAGAATGCATGAAAGCACGTTATAAGATTTTCTCTACTAAATATTTATGTAACGTTATATGCGTGCATTATCTCGGCCCTTGCAATGTACTGCATCCCTACATGATCCGTATTACAGCCGGTGTTTCCTGAACCTTTACATCTAGCCCAGCTCCGCTCAACACCGGAGCTCTGCTTTAACCCCGACTCCCCCATTGTACCTCCTCGGGAATGTCCTGTTGGCATTCGGTGCTGGCCGCTCCTCCGGGACAGTCGGGTTCGAGCCCCGCGCCCAGCTCGTGCAGTCCCGGATCCCGCTCCGGATCGCGGTTCATGGCGTCTCCGTTGAAGACGGGCGGTGGGGACTCGGCGCTGCTCAACGCCGCCATTTTAAACCACGAGAATCTGAGTGGAAAATAATAGAGGAAAGAAACCGAGAACGAGACAGGAGGGGGAGACAGATTCACCAAATGTAAACCCGTGGAGGGGTAAACGGGGATACTGGACGCCGACCAGTGCGCCAATAATAAAGTCTAAAATTATAAAAACAAGTCACACATTTGTTTCAGCCATGTCGATCATGCATCTTGAATTATCCTTTTTAATATTATAGCTTATAAGGTAGACCATAAGAGATCTATTTTATCTTATAACTCCTAAAAGCTCTGCATAAACATTATTATTTATATATATTTTTTTTTACCTATAATGATGAAGTAGAATCCAGAAAAGTACAAAGTACTGGAAAAATATTAACCCCTATTTGAAATCTAAATTTCTAAGGCCGCCAAATTATCAGCATTATCAAAACTTTGCAGAAAACCTTCTTCTACGTTACTTCGGATAGTTCTTAGTAAGCAAAATGCCTTTATAAAGTACAACTTTGAACAGGAGAGTAACCTGGAAAGTTATTTTCAGGAAAGTTATGATGAGCTGAAAAAATTTACTTTGTAACCTAAGAACGAAGAGTTGGTCTACTATCAATATTGCTAAAATAAAGTACAAATTACCCAAAATTAAAAGTAATCATGGTCAATAATTCACGTACTGTACACCCCTGCAGGCCACTGATGCTCTAAAAAAAAAAAAAAACCTCAGTCATGTAAAGCTCCCAATTAATAAGTTTAATTATTAATTAACAATCTGCAGAAAAGACAATTAAATATGAACTCGATCTGGTGTACACAAAATTTAATAACTGGTTACACTTACCATTAGAACAGTTTTAAGATGCCTTTTTATCATCTTTATAATATTAGGGGGAGGAAAAAATACTGAATATGGGCTTTAAAGAATTGCATGTCACCCACAATAAATATTATTGCTACACAAATGAATAATTTCTAGCATGATCCTTCATGACTGACATATTTCCATTATGGGTCCATTACAGTATGTGGTGTATTGATTTGTTGGCACAAATGTAACAATTTAATAATAATCATTTAATGTATGTAGCCCAAGCTTTGGCTTCTCTTTCTTTATAACTGCCCCTGAAAATGAGTTTTCATGATGGTAGACCCTAGATATAAAGGAGTGTTAACATGTGTCTGTAACAAAACACCCTTCAGGCTTGTGCACGTTTTATGGGCTCTTTCACTGTATTCTTGGGAAAACAAACCTAAATAGGTGTTGGTGAGGTATTCTGAGGATGTCACAACATCATACACTGGCAAAGCTCTGCAGAAAGGCATAATGGAGAACCATGTCAAATAAAAAAAAATACAAATAAATGAGGGTATTGCTAAATGAAGATGCAAAATGTACAAAAATTAACATTTATTTCCATCACAGACAATGGTGAATTTAGCATGTGTTTTTGTTTCCCCGTCATCTCCGTTAATAGAACGTGTCACTTAAATCATAAACATGTACTGTCGTCCATACAGATACAACTCATGTACAGAGTTTCTTCATCGGATTCTCTGTTCATAATGTCCATTCATGAATAGCTGAAATTCGCTGGTTTGTCTACTTCTTCTTTGCGGCTCTCTTCCCTTCTCCCTTCTTGGGTTTTCCTTTACCCCGAAGTTTCCTCAGTCGTCTCATTTCTTCCTTGAAATCCTGGTGCTCATCCCTAAAACAATGCCAAAAATGTGTGTCAGCTATAAAACTAGAATTAAAAACTAAATAAATGTCCATAGGTTACCTGAAAAGTCCCATGAATCTGAGCTTTTGGGTCATTGAATAGTAGATCTTGTGAGGGGGGTACCAGTCGTACACCTCTTTTCTCTGGGCCAGCGGGGGTTCTTTAAACAACTCTACCACTTTCATAGATTTGTAGTCTGTGTGACGGGCCACATCGCCAAATATCCGCGCGCTCAGACGGGCCATGCGCAGGGCATAGCTAGACAGACCAGCCATCTTCACCTAACAGTACACACACAAATGCATTAGTTTAATGTCTTGTGCATTAATTTCCATTAATGCTTCAATGGAAATACTATTATATAAATACATTTAAACTCTGTATCTTTTAAACACAGTTATGCATTTTATTAAAGAGTCTGCAGTTGCTGTAACGTTACCTGGCGGATAACAGATCCAAAAATCTCTTCTTACCCTTTCAAATATCCCGAAGGAAGCAGAAAATGTATGCTTTGTTATAAAGGCATGTAAACAGATATCAAATACCGAAAAAATATATCCAGTTACTAGTTTGAGTATTCATTCATAGTTGACAGTTCAACCTTCATCCGCTCAAACACACATTGGAGAAGAACGTGAACAACGCGCACGCGCGCAGCAGGTAACGCGCTTCCCCATCCGTCTCAGGTCCTTGAAATGTGAACAATATGGGGTTTAACAGGTTCAGAACTATGCGTTTTGCACGCTTCAGATTTCCCCAAGTTAAATATTAGAACGTCTAACAAGAAGAGCCATCTTTTATAATATGACTTATTTATGTTAAACATTTCTTTCTTTATTTGTAAACACTACTGCTTAAAGGACCTAGCGATAGAGGACAGTTCATTACAAAATAAAAACGATTTCGTGCAGTCGGTCAGTAATTCGTGCCTCGAGCTTTAAAGAGCTACATATTAAATTTTATAAAGTTCAAATACCCTTTTAGCCTGCTTTTTGGAGTCTCTTCACTGTGGAAAAGGTCTTGTACGTAACAGGAAGTCGTACGCCTGTGTAATCATTCCGTTTGCGAGTATCTGCCAACATAAGAGTTCCGTCTATGTAACTCCTATATTATTTTGCATAGCCTAATCATCACAGTTCTGTGTGTACGTTATTGTAATGATTTAATCATTTAAAAAAATATATTTATATTTATTTAAATGTTACGTCAATATAGCCTATACCGTTTCTTTATTAAATGTGCGAACAGCTAATTTACCTAAAAGTTTTGTTAAGTATTGACTGTGGGATTATTGGAAAATGAAAAAAAAAAACTTCTCTTCGCCATATTATTATTATTATAATACATACGCATATTCTTCGTATCACTCAATCCAGTTTATAAGGGCTGCATGACTGGATTCGCTCTCATAGCCACTAGATGGCGATATATGCATTAAAGAAAAAAAAAAGGTAGCCACACGTAGAGCATGATAAAATGAATTGATGGACAGCTCGGATTAGCATGACAATCACGTTTTCCCTTTCCTTCCAGAGAATGTATCTATTAACACAATTCTGGGGACAAAAAAGGAACAAGATAACACATCCTCAAATAGCACACGACAAATTGTCTTGTGTGTATCGGCTGCATTTTTAGATTACATTGTTCATTTTTCACTGTCAGCTGCAAATAAGTTCCAAACAAACTTTGCCACCCTTTAAAATGTAATTAAAGTTTAGCTGTCAAGCTGTCATTCATATTCTCCTAGTGACAATTACTGTCCAACAAAATTCAATAAAGAAAAGACATCTCCGAATATGAGTTTTTCCAATGCAACCAAGTTAATATTATGCTGTTTCAGACCCATTTTATAAATGTCACATTTGTCAGTAGCTTTAGCCTGAGACGTGACATAAAGATCCCCTTTAATAATTTTCATAAAGAGTAGACGGACAAATGCCTGACATCTTCACTCAGATGCTGACTTTTTAAATGAATAGTCATCCTGTAGTGCAAATCCTGTATTCTCTATTGTTTATTGCATTTTTCTTACTTAGTAAGAAAACACTAACCATGTGAACTGTGTGCCCGGCAAACAGGTAAAAACACTCTCTCTCTTTCTCTCTCTCTCTCTCTCTCTCTCTCTCTCACACACACACACACATAGGCATATATATATATATATATATATATATATATATAAATATATATATATATATATACAGTATTGTTCAAAATAATAGCAGTACAATGTGACTAACCAGAATAATCAAGGTTTTTCGTATATTTTTTTATTGCTACGTGGCAAACAAGTTACCAGTAGGTTCAGTAGATTCTCAGAAAACAAATGAGACCCAGCATTCATGATATGCACGCTCTTAAGGCTGTGCAATTGGGCAATTAGTTGAATTAGTTGAAAGGGGTGTGTTCAAAAAAATAGCAGTGTGGCATTCAATCACTGAGGTCATCAATTTTGTGAAGAAACAGGTGTGAATCAGGTGGCCCCTATTTAAGGATGAAGCCAACACTTGTTGAACATGCATTTGAAAGCTGAGGAAAATGGGTCGTTCAAGACATTGTTCAGAAGAACAGCGTACTTTGATTAAAAAGTTGATTAGAGAGGGGAAAACCTATAAAGAGGTGCAAAAAATGATAGGCTGTTCAGCTAAAATGATCTCCAATGCCTTAAAATGGAGAGCAAAACCAGAGAGACGTGGAAGAAAACGGAAGAGAACCATCAAAATGGATAGAAGAATAACCAGAATGGCAAAGGCTCAGCCAATGATCACCTCCAGGATGATCAAAGACAGTCTGGAGTTACCTGTAAGTACTGTGACAGTTAGAAGACGTCTGTGTGAAGCTAATCTATTTTCAAGAATCCCCCGCAAAGTCCCTCTGTTAAAAAAAAGGCATGTGCAGAAGAGGTTACAATTTGCCAAAGAACACATCAACTGGCCTAAAGAGAAATGGAGGAACATTTTGTGGACTGATGAGAGTAAAATTGTTCTTTTTGGGTCCAAGGGCCACAGGCAGTTTGTGAGACGACCCCCAAACTCTGAATTCAAGCCACAGTACACAGTGAAGACAGTGAAGCATGGAGGTGCAAGCATCATGATATGGGCATGTTTCTCCTACTATGGTGTTGGGCCTATTTATCGCATACCAGGGATCATGGATCAGTTTGCATATGTTAAAATACTTGAAGAGGTCATGTTGCCCTATGCTGAAGAGGACATGCCCTTGAAATGGTTGTTTCAACAAGACAATGACCCAAAACACACTAGTAAACGGGCAAAGTCTTGGTTCCAAACCAACAAAATTAATGTTATGGAGTGGCCAGCCCAATCTCCAGACCTTAATCCAATTGAGAACTTGTGGGGTGATATCAAAAATGCTGTTTCTGAAGCAAAACCAAGAAATGTGAATGAATTGTGGAATGTTGTTAAAGAATCATGGAGTGGAATAACAGCTGAGAGGTGCCACAAGTTGGTTGACTCCATGCCACACAGATGTCAAGCAGTTTTAAAAAACTGTGGTCATACAACTAAATATTAGTTTAGTGATTCACAGGATTGCTAAATCCCAGAAAAAAAAAATGTTTGTACAAAATAGTTTTGAGTTTGTACAGTCAAAGGTAGACACTGCTATTTTTTTGAACACACCCCTTTCAACTAATTGCCCAATTGCACAGCCTTAAAAGCGTGCATATCATGAATGCTGGGTCTTGTTTGTTTTCTGACAATCTACTGAACCTACTGGTAACTTGTTTGCCACGTAGCAATAAAAAATATACTAAAAACCTTGATTATTCTGGTTAGTCACATTGTACTGCTATTATTTTGAACAATACTGTATATATATATATATAGTAAAATTTAAGAAATGGCCTTCTAATTGTTGATGTTTCAAGACTGAACTGAATCTTTACTATTGTGGAGCCTCATATATCAATCTCATACACACCTACATACAAATATGTTAAGTACATGAGAGTCACTACTTTATATGTAGGCTGTGTGGGCAACCCAGTAAAACAGAAAACGTTACAATGGCCTCAGTCACACAGATGCCACGGCTCTCATTCATTATTCAGCAATATACCTGACTACTGTTGGTTCTAGACAGAGCATAGTGGTTTCAAATATCAAACCTTTATGAGTAAGAAGGGTTTTGGGGTCTGGTGTAGTATTGTTTTATAGCTCTGATGATGCAGAATGGCAAAATGAAAGACTTTGATTATTTATTCATGGAAGACACCGGTTTCCTTCAGGATGTGTAATGCATCTAAGAGATGATGCCAGCAAGGCAACTCCAGTTACAGATCGACACGGAACCAAGAACAGTAGTGCGACTCCTTTAAGAGGGCGCTTTAATAAACAATGAACATCTCACATTGACAGCATGACATCACCGCTGTTTTTCCCAGACAGAGGCAACATGCACGGAGGATGCTGGGACTATATTGTCCGAGGAGGAGGATGCACCATTCGCCAAATGTTCTGACATCGATGCACTCATTTAAACGCGAATCGGTTGAGATGCTGCGTCGTTGAACGGTTTGATATTTCTAGCACTGGCCATTTATAAATGTGTGTCGCTGTTAAATAGGAATATCTGGCAGTGCATATCCTGTATAGCGTATAGTGACTGCAAACGTAAAATGGGAAGGAGGTGCATTATTGGAGTGGAGTGAACCAGTTTAATCGGCTTTATTTGGGGTGAGTACAGAATTGAATTTACTTTATCAGTCTTAGAAACAGGGCCAGTGGGTTTTTCCAATAATGGATGCTATAAGAGCATGTACCTTATTATTTTAAACATTCCTTCACAGGAAATATTTACTATTTTTGATTATAGTATGATTTAAATAACGCTTAGTCAATGTGAGTCTTCTTAATAAATTTATTCAACAGACAGCAATTTTATAAATGTTCAAGTATCCTCTAAAGAGAATGTAAGAGACAATACCTGACTCCGACGGAGGATTTCTATATGTAAACATAAACCTGAAAGCAAAAATCTATAGTCTGCCTGCGGCTGGTGTGCTGAATGTGATGGGAAGGGTTGAGAACCATAAACCGGTTCTTATTCGAAACTGGTTTAATTTATTCAATGGCGGAAACGAGTCATTTTATCAATTTCGGTTCTTCTTCGGTAACGTTATTAAAATGTGGTCATTAATTATTCTTCTGCAGATGCGAGGATAAATGAAATACTCTGGCATACAGTTTCCTCTATAGCATTCACTATGTTTACCGAATCTATAGCGCGACCATTGTAGTCCGAGAATGACTCTTACGAACCGGTTCTTTTTAGTGAATTAAAAACATCCAACTCCCGAACAAACGACTCCTATGAGCTCAGCTGGTTCTTGTGAAATGGTGATGGTCTACTCAGATTCTTCAACGAATGACTCGGTTCTTTTTAAATGAATCAGAAGCACTTCTTAAATGAATTGTTATAGGTAGCCTATTTTTAAACGGGCCCAGAACGTTTAAAAATCCTAAAATCACTCATGAATCGTGTCCTGCCTTTACAACATAATAGAAATATCTTTAGCCTAAGTGACACAATGGGGTATTTTGTAAAACTGCTTCGACTGAAACCCCATTGTGTTGTATCAGCGTTATTAAACATGGTTAAAAAAATCTTCCCCTGCCTTTATTTATTTGTTTTTATTTTTTGAAAGGCTTGGTTCGCGTTAAACGAGGACTGGACAGAATCCTCTCGTCTGGTTTCATTCACTAGAATTGGATTGGAAGGGCTATGGATGGACGTTAAATAAGGCTTATATTTTCGGCTGGGCTTCTGCTCGAGCTCTCCAAAACAAATTCCACTGCACCGACTGACGTCCGTTCTCTCTGGCCGCGTGCCCGGCGGGATGCGGGTGCACGTCAAGGAGCTGTCCAAGCTGTTGTGGTGCTGACGCGGCTCTGAGCGAACGCGAGCATGGCTGCTGGGAAGTTGCTGCTCTACGCCGGTCTGTCTCTGTCCCTCTGCGCTCTCGGGATGCTGGCCGTAGCTATCTGCTCCGACCACTGGTACGAGACGGACGCCCGGAGGTACCGAGAGCGGTGCCGAAGTTTCTCCAGTCGCCGGAAGGACCCGGGCTTTATTTACATCCCCAACAACAGCCTCCCTCTGCGGGCGAGCCGCTCGCGCCTGGACCGCTGGGAGGAAAAGCTGCTGCTGGCGCGGAACAGAAGGCAGCTGTTCGCCATGAGCGCCGCCGATGAGTGCAGCAGGCAGTACAACTCCACCAACATGGGCCTGTGGAGCAGATGCCATCGGCTTGGATTTGATCAAGATATCGAGGACCTTATTCGAAAAGGTAGGACAGTGAGGTGTTGTGTCTACAAGTGTGCAATGCAGATTACGGTGTTTGGAAGGCAGAAGAGTAGCTATTGATATTCCTCAAACATCTGGTACAGGTTTGCCACATAAACCTGGTTTTCTAGGCAGCAGCAAACACTTCTTGCGATTTCTGTTAATTGTATAAAATAATAATTCCATTTTAAGTTTAATTTAATGTAAGTTAAAATAAATAAAATTAAATTCAAAGTTTAGAACCAAATTACATTAAAGAATTATGACAATGTTGTAGACAGCAGGCGCACCATTAGGTTGTTTGAATGCATTTGTGAGAGCATGATTGATTGATTGTTAATTAGTCCGACCTGTCTGTACATTGTCTACTAATAGTGAAACCGTGGGTTTTAATTAGCTTCAAAAACAAAAAGAAGTAGCCTACGTGTTACTGATAAATCACAGGACAGCGCTGACAGAAATTTTCTGCACTCCTGAATGTTTCTGTGTGTGGCAATATGATGTGCGAGCAACTGGCTGCATGTATGTCCGAATGCTACAGTCACTCTAGGTAGCACCTTAATTAAAGCAGCTATCAACCACATATACATGAAACATATTTGAGATAAAAATTTTACATCATGATGTACACTGAGTGAATCACATATATTTGAATATTCAGCATTCAAAATGCAACAGAATCGATGGTATCATTGTAACATTTGCATACTGATTTGTGTTCAGTCTTGTCATTCTAACATCTTTTTAACCAGCATTAAAGTCTAAACCTTACCAGTAGTCTTGTGCTTCCCTGCAAGCACTTACCTTACTACAAGTATTACCTTTAGGGACAGCACATCCAGTGCAATACTGCAGTGCAATATTTAGTAAACCACTTAAACTTCTTCATCCATAAACTCAAGACATGCACAAACCAACATCAGCTTTCACAACTGGAAGACATTACAGCCCCATTCATGTGCACCGACATAAAATGGACAATAATTAAAATGGCAAGTTCACCAATCATGTGTTAGCTGGAGAGACGAGTCGTTAAAGTTGCGAAGCCCTATAGCTAGTTTCACACTCTGGGCCTTATTATCTTCCACCAAACTAGGTTAATTTACTCCTCGCTGGTTAGAGGCATACGAGATGAATATATTTATAGCTTCACACACACAAGGATGTCTGTAAATAGATCCTGAGCCCCAAACTGTGCTAGCCCAAACACAGAAGGCTGTGTTTCAGTCAAGGTACACCAAAACAATTGGCCCAGTCTTGCTATGGCTCACACACTCTCCGGTTACACGCTAAACCTCTGTCTGCAAATGTGTGCTTGTTCTGGAAAATCAGCAGCACAAAACGCCCTCTAAAATAAAAACAAGCTTATTTGAATTGTGTCACCTCCTCTGGTACCTGTGCCTAATGTGTGTGCGATTACATAAGAGCGATTTTGTGGTTAAGAGGTGCCCCTGTAGTGCTGTGTGTTGCATGAATGTGTGCAGTACCAGCCGATTGTGTGTTGCACCATCAGCAAAAGCTCATTTAACTCTCTGGGGCACCTGCCAGCCACATGCTGTGTGCTGATTTGGGATAGGGGTTGCATAGATAGAATAATGCAGTGTTATTCGAGACCATCTCTGCCATTCACCTTGGGCGAGGGGTGATGATGCAAGTCTTAGTTTGCCTGTGTGTTTGAGATACAATGAAAAGTAAAGAACATTTTGTCAATAGCCAACTATTGTAAACCTGTATTGCTCAGATAAACAGCTGTTTCTCTGCACATGCCTTATTTGGTAAATATTAGTCAATAGCCATTTGTCTTAAATAAATGTGTGAATGCTACCGTTACATATCTTTTTTTATGATTATTCATATCATTATCTAGGTTGCAAGCACATCGTTTTATGAAATGTGCTGACTGTGCTTATAATGGCATCACCCATCTCTCAGTGGAAGCTTATTCTCTGTCTCTACCCAGGATCCTGTTTTGGGAAAGAAAGCAGGAGGAATAGAGTGATATATGAGAGAGCCAAAGAGTCGTGCACAGATAAGGGGTTAAATCTTAAGGGCTTAAAGATGGGAAAAGTCATTCTGAAACAAGCTCCATTTAATCTCACTACTGTATGTTTTGGAATTTAAATTAAAAATACTTTCTTCAACTACTACTTAATGAGCAAAGATAACTATAAGTAAGCCATTTGAATGATGACCAAAATGACCATTTAGACCATCATTTAACAATTTTATTTTTAAAAGCTGTTTCCAAATATAGGACAAGAAATTATAAAACAAAAATATAAATGAATATATTTAAAAATCATACAAAATATAAGTCAGTTTGTGAATCTTTCCATTACAATCCACTAAAATACATAGAACTAAATAATGTTTAAAAAAACGTTTTCACGTGTCTTGTTACGTTGAAATTAATACAGCAAATGATTGAATACTTGAACTAAAATATTTTTTTGAGTGAGATGTGTAAAACAGTGACTTAAAATTAGTTGTAACAAAATACATATTTTAAATATTTAGTTCAGTTTATTTCAGTTTAATTCATCTTAATTAAACTGAATAAATGTCTGTTGACTGAAATTAGATCAGATATAATAAAGTGAAAGTGACTAAAATGAATGGATATGACATGCAAAATTAAGGATATTTTCTTCAACAAATAAAATGAAACCCAAAAATTGCATTAAATAAACAAAAAATTGGAGAAAAAATTACTAGCAGACCTATTCTCACAGCTGCTCAATAGCAGTTACACGGATGTAGCAGGACCTCTGGAAGTGTGCGATTTGTGCTGATTGGTGCCAAAATAACTTCAACTTTAAGAGTTGATTAGCACCATGCTAGCATATTCCTTTTAGTGATATAATTCTTGAAAGTTCCACATTATAGCAACATATTGCAGCACAGAGGAAAAAAATATGTCTATAGTTTGCAGAAAGACAAATATCTGTGCAACAAAAAGGGTGACCAGAAATAGGAAATGATGTGAAAAATGTCGGTATCTGGAGTTTGTGGAAAATTGAGGAAGTCTATCTGAGCAAGCATGTAAGAGGAGGGTGAGATCATACAGAAACAGCCAACCCATCTCATTGTCCACCATCTGTCCCTGCCTCCCAGCGGGACACCCATCAGGGATGATGAAGACATTTTAGACCTAGAACACCATAAAAGTGACGAGAGATGCTCAACCTCTCACCATTAAAACAGACAAACCTAACGTTAAGAGGTTACCGTGGCCTTGGGGATGCAAGGAAGACAAAGAGCGAATACAGATGGACAGTGAGAGAACTCACAACATATATTCAGTTTACATCAAGGACAGATTTCAGTGTGACATTTGGATCTCAATTGTGCATATTCACGATATTATATGGACATTAAATCTCACCTTATTACAGAGGGCCCTCCAAATCTATTCTTGGTTAGCAGGCTAGAGCGAAGACTAGGATTGGATTGTACTTGAAATCTCAAAGGATCTGACTTACTTGTTTTCAGTGTTTAAATTAGACGCCATGGGAGGAAGACGCCACTCCATCATGGTTCAAAAAGTAAGTCACACTGGGACTCGGGCACTGGCACTAATCAAATACACAGGTGTTGAGGTGGGATGCTGGGAACATCTCTCGGGAACAAGGAATAGACTGTGCCCTAGAGATTTTATTGGGTTGAATTTCCTCTTACAACAATTTTATTTCCAAGGCATATTATATCACAAAAATTGGGTGTGACTTTCAATAAAGTGTAGAGAAACGGAAAAGCATTCAGTAATTTACAAGGCCAGGAGGCATTTAAGATCCTTGGGGGAACTATGCTGAAATAAATGAGGTATCCAATAACCTCCCTTTTCATTTTCTGTTACGCCTTTCATTTCCAACAAATATCCATATAGCGAAATATGACTTGACAGAGTGCCTGGACTCAGCCCACGACCAGCAGACTACGATTTGGCCTCAGAGTGTGTAAAGCACCCTCATTAGTGTGGGAAGAATATTTCTTTCTTAGTTCGAATAAGACGTCCAATTGGGCATTTAAGATATGACAGACTTGAAATTAGGACCCTGCTTGATAACAGCTTGAGTTATATCACTTTCACCTTCCTGTTGGAAATTATGCTAATATGATCACTGGCTACCATGTTGGAAGATAGCGACATTTTCATCACACCATGAAAGCTCTCCGACCGAGAAGGTCATGTGGTTCTTGAATGGATTTAACGTGCTTTTCCTAATGTTTTGTGAGGAGCTTGTGCTCTAATCTGAGACATGTTGGGGTTTATTACTGGGCTTTTTTATTTTGGAGTAAACATTGCAATTTTTTCTATTCAAAGCTATTTTAAAAAACATTTTAACATTCCAAAATGCAACATTCTGGGTAATGTACTGTGAAATCACACATCTAGATTGATATATGTTATGACGGCAACAAAATGATTAAATTCTTGAAATAACATCAGAAAAATGGAAACATTAAGGACCTGATGCAGATCAGGCATAAAAAAGTAATTCAAGTTTTCGAGGTAATATATAATGTTTTTAAAATATAAAGATAACTATAAGTAAACCATTTTAATTATGTTAATTTTGTTAAAAAAAGTAAATGAGGGTTTAAAAAAAAAACTTTGTTAATGATAAAGATGATGACAACAATTTAACAATTATTTATTAAAACAAACTGTTGCTGGAAATTTGCCCAAAATTAGCCTATATTAGTGTATTTGATTTTAGTAAAAAAAAAAAGTCTTATAAAAATAGAACAATTTGCACTTTTACAGCATTTTTACTCTTTTGGTAGCACAGATTAGGGAACAAAAATTCACTACTAAGAGTTCTCCTTCAATAAACTCTGAATTTGCTGCTTACTGATAGTAAGTAAGGTAGCTTTTAGATATGTTTAGGTATGGGGCAGGGTTAAGGGTTCTATGATATGGTAATGCAGAATAAGGCATTAATATGTGCTTTATAAATTCTAACAAACAGCCAACATGCTAGTAATAAGCATGTTAATAAGCAACTAGTTAATCGCGAATAGTGTCCTCTAAACTAAAGTGTTACTGCTAAATTAAGAATGAAGTAAAAAATGTACTTTTTATCTTTCTGAATGCACATTAAGGTCTTATTGTATATATTATAGGTTCATTGGTGCTCAGTATTCTATATGAAATAATGTCTGTCTTGTATCAAAACGCAACTTTTCTCTTCAGATAATCTCACCAAACCCATCTATTTTTTTTTCTTCCTGGCACCATTCTAATATTTAACTCAATTGTTGATGAAAAAAATTGTTCAGTTGACCTGAAAATGTCACATTGAAAACAAAAAGAGTTGCGAACGTCGTTTTAGCCTGACTTAAAAACAATTCTTGATAAATCTGTAATTTCAGAACCGTGTCTGGAAATCGCTCTGAAAATAAGCCCCCGGAATACTTCTTCCTAATTAAAACGTATAATTATTTTCCTGTCACAATGCTGTAGGGCCATTATAATTTGTTCCTGAATGCTAGAAAGCACAATCCCTGCTTATAATATTCAGCTGACAACCATCTGTGTTTCCAGGGGACTGATAAATGTCGGTGTTTCACGTGGCACCGTGCCGCAGGATTGAAATCGGAGAATGTTGCACGACCCGGAGTCATTGTGAGCCTCGTTGTTTGTCTTTCTGTTTTCCCTGATGAAACCTGGCACAGGTCTCCTCTCACAATCAGCCTTGTGAGGTGAACAAAGCGGAGGTGTGGGGGTTGCCATGCAGGGAGGTGGAGGAGGATGGTTGGAGGCAGCTGAAACGCTGAAGAAATACCAGTAGTAATGCTGCACCTGAAAGACAGGGAATAGCTGTGAGAGAACTGCAGTGGAACTGTGGGTAAAACGTCCAGTCAGATGAATGCGGCTGCTTTGTGCAATTACAGGCAGAAGTGGAGGGATAAAGAGTAGACGGCGAGGGCTGTTAGTCAAGAGGAAATGACACTGTCTTCCCTCGCCCCTCCCCCTTCGCTCGATTCGTATCCCTCCTTCTCGCAGCCCAATTTATATTCTGGCTTGCAGATTAGTCTCCAGAAAATGGAGTGCTGATGATTTCACCACCAAAGGATTGCACACTGCACTGATGTGAAGGATAGAATGAGGTAAAAGAACGACCGGAAAGATTGTTTTACTCCCTGCTCATTATTTGGAGTTTCCTTTTACAGAAGTCATCAAGAACAGTTCAGTTTTTCCAAACATGTTTCCCACTGCTATTTCCCCCGAAACCGTAGCATCTATGTGGTGTTAAGTTGCTGATTTTGGATTTGCTGTCTGAGGGAAATTTTTTTTGTTTTTTGAGCAGATCAATCAGGGAATCTTTGTAAGCTGAGCCATAAGACAAGTAATGCATTTGAAATGCTGAGACAGACATTGATCCGTTCAGTTGCTCATTAGTTTGTCATTGAATTTGGGAGAGTGTGATAAACACCGGATGATCTTCACTCAATATGTGTGGGTCAATGCCAATGCCAGAGCAAAAAGCCTTCGTGCATTTTAAGGGCTGAAACAGTCTAGGCTAATCTCATGCATTTGGATATATGATATGGAAAATAAAATGCAAATACAATTTTGCCTATTCGGCTGTTTTCAATGTAGCTACCATTGGCAATGCAAAATAGTTAACTTGAATATGATTAACAAAGCTGTGTAACCTTCACCTCAACTAACCAGTAGTAGAGTTGTCAAGATACCTAAGATTCAGCTGTTAATACCAATGTTTGTGAAATTTTATGCTTCTACCAGTTTTCAAGAAAAAGTGCCGGATGAAGACCTGTCTGGTCAAAACATTGCTTTATGCAATATACATATATATACACACACACACATACATACATACATACATACATATATATATATATATATATATATATATATTTTTTTTTTTTTATTTATTTATTTATTTTTTTTCAATTTTAAAGCCACAGCTAAAACAAATAAGCTATTCAACACTCATCTATTAAAAATATTTATTTTAAAATATATTTAATATATTATTTTTAATAATATATTTATATTTTATAATTTATCTCTCTTGTGAACACACGTACGACAGTTAGCAGAAGCTAGAGATTAAGGTTTATAAAGTTGTAAATATGAATATTTGTCATACACAAACGCATTACTTTGCTTTTGAAGGCCTTTATTAACCCCCCGGAGCCTTGTGGACTTCTTTTATAATGGATGGATGGAATTGTATGGACTTCAAATTTTGGGCTACCATCCACTCCCATTATAAAGCATGGATTAGCTTGGATATTATTTAATATAACTCTGATTGTATTCGTCTGAAAGAAGAATTCCATATACACCTAGGATGGCTTGAGGGTGAGTAAATCAGGGGGTAATTATCATTTTTGGGTGAACTATCCCTTTAATATGCAGAGACAACAATAATTATCATGAGATAATCTCCATGCACACGCAATTTATCATCATTATCATTTTCTTAAGTATTTTGCTATTTACCAGTAAAAATGTCCTAAAAAAAACAATAAAACAAGACATATTTATAGGAGTATTTTTTTTGAAAATAATAGCATAATAAGACTTGTTTGATTCTCGCTTTCAGAGGATCTTGATTGTATTTTCTACATCCTGCTGGCAAAGTATTTTCAGCACAAACTTCAAATAGTGTTACATGTATGCTAATAACAAGAAAAAAATACTTTTCAACGGGGCAAGAAAAATAAACTGAGCTTAATATCTCTTGCAGTTTTAATTCAGTAATCCAATTCAGTTAATTTAATTCAGTAAATGTTTTTAAGTATGTGCATATAAAAATACAGATATAAGTGTTTTTTTTTTTGCACCACTCAGTCTGAACTTCCTGTTATTGGCTATGATGAATCTCAATAGGGTCAACTGAGTGAAAACTGATCTCTGATGTATAAGCTCTCCCTCTCCTGGTGGACGCCCTTCCTCTTTCTTTCTCATTCCCTCTTCCTCACATCCTCTCGTTTGATCAATGGTTCATCAGAAGGGCTGGACTTCAGTGGGGTTCATCTCATGGTGCAATGACACCAATCAGCAATCCATTCAGGCCCTGAGAAAGACAAGACTGTTGTTAAAAGCTCTATAGGAGAGAGTGGGCCGATTCTTATGAGAACCACGTCCACCGCAGCTGCCAGCCTGAATGAGAGCTTTCAGGAAGCCGACAAAGCAAGAATTATGGCACGCAGAGAAACCACACAGCTGCTTCTGCCTCTTGGGTCGAGCGAGTAAAGGGCGCGTGAGGTGTCGCTGCTCGCCCCGTGGACCGCATGAGCCGTGTTAAGGTGTTTTACACTGTGAGTGACGGATGGAGGCAGTTGTTTGTTTTTCTTTCTTCTCTGAGGCCGACAGATAAGGCACAGGCAGAAGGTTGAGTGACGTCATCTGTCAAGATGGAATAATTCTCTGGCTTCTGTTGTCGTGGCAATGTGAAAAAGACACCTGACAAATGCTATTCTGCTCTATTTGTTCTCCTCTTCCTTCTTTCTAATAGCTTTGGTATTTGCAGTGTGAGCCTGGAGAGATGGTTGTGTGAGTGTGTGTGTGTTTGTGTTTCAGTTTCTCATGAAAGAAAATATCTACCTGAATGTATGACTTTCTTTGCTGCACTATAGGGCATTACATCAGAAATGGGAAGTCATACCGCCAACTACTGTCCAACATATCTTACAAGATGATACACACTGCCTACTATGTTTTTACCGTGTGGGTGAATCTAATGAAACCTGTCAAGAACATGTCTGGGTCATATAAAAAGAAAATGAAGCCTATTTTAGGACCATTATGAGATTTTTGCATGACGATAGAGTACATTTTTCCCCACAAAACTCCTATTGTAAAAAATCCCATTCTCATTATATAGAAAAACACAGAAAAAAAGAGAAATACAATTTAACATTTTTATATATAAAATATATAGTTCAGAATAATTAACATTTGAATTATTTCAGAATTAAATATTAGAGTTTGATATTAGAATGATTTAGAAAAGGATCATATGGCATTGAGGACTGGAATAATGGCTGCTGAAAAACATGCATTGCATTTTAAAACATATTAAAATATATCTATATTAGAATAGAAAACCATTATTTTAAATTATAATCTTTCACAATATTTCTTCTTTATTTTTTTATTTTTTCTTTGGTGAGCATAAGAGACTTCTATCAAAAACAAACTTGTGTGAACTAGAGCGAGTGTGTATAAAGTTTATAAAGTATAAACATTTATTCATACATCACAGTATTTGTTCTATTGCATTTAATGCTTATTTAAAAATAAATAGCTGTAATCCAATCAATTGATAAATCTATTTTAATATATCAAATACAATTTAATATTAGAGTAGACAATCACTATTGAGAAAGTATTAAGAATTGTAACAAACATGAAATAAAAACAAGAGATGTATATAGCTAAAGCACAACACACTGCTTAAATAATCAATTGATAGTTGATTACAATTAATAACAATTATGACCTATCTCTTCTGTCCTATGATATAAAACTGAACAATCTACAGTATCTGTTCATATACACCCTCCATCAATGAAGGCTTCTTTACAGTTATTGGGTTACCATATGCTCAAAAGGTGTTCAAATGAAGCGAGGTGGGAAATTGCCCCAGAAAAATTAATATGCTGTGTTGACAAAATAGAGCTCAAACATTTTCCACCCATGTCACTGTTGAAACATTCCTTTATACTTCATTTACCTTCACTTTGGCTTTGTAAGCACATTTTCACGCTCTTTCAGCCACTGCGGCATCTGGTGCTGTATTAAGGCACTTGATAAATGCATCTATACAACTTTTGAGTTTTCTAATTATCGGCTCTCACTTTGAAGTCACCAAGAAATCAGAACTCTTGCTATTGACTTTCTTAATACGTGTTCCTGGACTTACAGCGCACAATTCATCAGTTGACGTTATTCCAAAAAAAAGAAAAAAAAGTTTGTCTTTGTAATCATCAATCAATATCTAATAGCTTTCTATTTTGGCTGAACTCTTTTATGCCAAATGGGCAATTCGTGGGCAATTGGTAATGCAGCGTTTCTAAAATCTTGTGTTTAGTTAGCACAGTAAATTCATACCTGTTAAAGTTAACATCATGAAGTGTAGGTTATCAAATATGCATTATTTTGATAGTCTTAAAGGTGAACTTTACCTTTAAAGAAATACTGGAAATTATAATTTTGTCATCATTTACTCACCCTCATTGTCATTCCAAACCTGTATGACTTTCTTCTGTGGAACACAAAATAAGATATTTTGAATAATGTTGGAAATTAAACAGTTTCGGGTCCCATTGACTTACATAGGATGGACAAAAAATACCAGCATGTTTGGTTATCACCCTTTAACCTCCACATCCCAATTCCAATCTTTTTCCCCAACTGATAGAAAGTCAACATGACCTGATTCCTGGACCAAATGTAATTTTCCAAACAACTGAAAGCAAACTTACAATCAGGAATCAACCTATTCTGGTATGAAACACCTAATTTGCATGATCCAATCAATGCCCGGTAAATATATAATCAAGTCCTGCCTTTTATTTATTATTTTTTACTTTAAAAAAACATCAAATTACAGAAGTAAAATGGCTTTGCGGATGCAGTTTCCGTTCAAAACACTGTAAGCCAGTTGCAATCATAAAAATGCATTTGTTTCCTACACCAAGCCTGGAATTTGTGACAGACCTTTTAGGTCCACGTCAAAGCATTTTAGAATCAACCGAGGGGAAGCTCGCCAACAAACCCGTGTTTGCTATTCACTTGGGTGCATTTAAGCCTCTCTCCTCACTGTCTAAAAAGACCCACATATCAACACCAGGAAGCTGGATAAGTAAAGCCAGCTTCCTAGCGTTTCTTTTTTAAGCATTAGCGATAGAAGCATTAGCATTTCAAGCTTCCTTATAGAAGAATGTGCACAAGAACACGCCTCATAGCCTCTTTAAACATGAGCATGCACCTGATAGCTACCTATTAAGGATCAGAGGGGCTTTGATCTTCTAAGCTAAGCTATAGAGCGTCCAGAATCCGGTCTCAAACCATCTCTGCTACTGTAACCTAAATAAGCCGTCAAATTCAGCATGTTGTCAGTCTCTCATATCCACCCTTCAAGGCCAAAAGTGACTGTGTCATGTATTAAACATTATCAACAGTGCCAACGGACTACTTGAAAGAGGAAATGTGCAAGAAATTATATTGATTGATTACAGTAGTGGTGTAATCCAATGCTAGTATCTAAATGAAGCACCCAGACTCTTCTCTAGTACTGTCTCCGATCGAGATGCACGCATTAAAGAGCTGGGAATTCACTTAAACCTTTTATAAAGAGGTCAAGGTTTAGCTAGGTAGCATGACCTAGTTAGCCTCTGCTGATAGATGCCGTAACAATACCATCTGGGTACAAAAAAAAAAAAGAAAGTTTTTTCCTCTGTTGATAGACATATGAAAGTAGCTATGAATTCTGTTAAAATAGAATTGAAAATAAATGAGCAAAAAAGTAATTTAATGAAATAAGTCTTACAAATAGATCATGTTTACTTATTTTTAGTATTTGGTTATGATTTTTGAAGCATTATGAGACACTGAAGCCTGGAGTAATAGCTGCTGGAAAATGTAGTGTTTCCATCACTAGAATACATTTTCAAACATTTTATATATAAGTTTTGTATTTTTTTTAATTCAAATAATATTTTACAATATTGCTTAGTTGTTTTTTTTTTTATAAATGCAGTCTTTGTGAACATAAGAGGCTTATAATAATATATAATATATGATAATTTTTTCCTAGTGACCAATTTTCATTTATTTATTTGAAAACAATTTCAGGTTCTCTACAAATGTCTATGTGTCCAGTCAGAGAAACGAGGGTAGTGACAAATAGGTGATGAAATGTCTGGGACATGGAGACAGGTGGTGGAGAGTTGATGTCTCGGCATGCCTTTATCAGACGGAAAGCCTCAGGCAATGAGCAGAGGACTCTCAACATCCACCGTTTTTTCACACTCCCAAAGGTCTGCTGTCCAGAGGGTAAACTGACAAGCAGAGAACAAGAAAACAGCAGGATCGATATCGGCATCACAAATAACGCCACTACGTATGCGGCGAGGGATAGATGTCTGTGCAGAGGTTGAGGAATGTAGAAGGTGTGGACTAAATAAAAATCAAGAGCACAGCTTCATGTTGCCAGTTTTACCTGGAGAGACGGATGGGAAAAACGAGAATACTCACGCGGAGAAGGGAGATGAAATTCTCTCTTGCCTCAGGGAGCTGCCATTAACTCGCTGGGCTGTAATAGGCAGGCGGTCATGCTGCTGTTGCTAGGTGCTCACTTCTCCTCAGTTTGAGAGTGCAAACCCCGCCTCCATATGTCCACTACACTAAAATCCTTAAACAGGGTAAAATTGTGTTCTAGTAGAGGCAGAAATACTTCATTTGATAGTTTGTGGAGCAAAACAACAGTCAGAACCCCCCAAAATAACAACTATTACACCTAAGGAACATGATAAACCACTCAGAAAACACCACTTATGTCATATATAAAAATATAGAATCATGATACATGATACATAAATGATACAGTTGAAATATAAAGATGGTTATATAATTTTTTTTTGAAATATGTGAAATATTTCAAAAAGATAGTTTAAATAAAATGATTTATTTATATTATTTGAATAGCTTAATCCATGTTTGCAAGAAAAAAAAAATTGTATAATATTTATTTTTTACATTATTGTCTCTCAGCAGGTTGCCTAAATGCAAAGTGATGCATTTCCATAGACTGGCAAAATATTGCTCAAATTTTAGCGTATGCACACAAGCTTTTCCTGATGCCTCATTATGAGTGAGAATGGTGCCCTCACTGTCTTTCTCATTTGCTCTGCGGGTCCCCAGCTGATACATAATTGAATATATGATAACGAAGTTCGTGAGAAGGGCAAACTGTGACATCCACACACACAAAACTGAAGTCTCAGAGGGCCAACAGTCTAAACAGTTTAAAGGCTGCCAGTCAACCTCCAGTGAACACCTTATTATTTTACTGCTGTTTGCTCATCAAATTAACACATAAACTAAAGGATTAACACATTAATACAGATATACAATTAAAAATTGTTCATGTTAACAATGTACGGCTAATATATA
The DNA here is from genome assembly GCF_003368295.1 of Carassius auratus. NCBI lineage: Eukaryota > Metazoa > Chordata > Actinopteri > Cypriniformes > Cyprinidae > Carassius > Carassius auratus. Next base: position 72,939 of record NW_020525570.1, on the reverse strand, counting down.
TTAAAATGTATATATACTGATTAAAAGGGATTAGTGGGATTTTTGTTTAATTTTTTTTAAAGAACTCTCTTATTTTCATTTAAAAAGTATGCATTTATTTGATTAAAATACTGCAATAACAGTTATATTATGAAATATTACTACAATTTAAAATAATGTTTTTTTGATTATTTGAATATACCTTAAAATATCATTTATTGCGGTGGTGGCAAAGCTGAATTTTCATCAGCCATTTCTATTTCCATAACTATTTTTGCAACCTGCGATTCTTTTTTCAGGATTCTTTGATGTATAAAATAGTTACAAATAACAGCATTTATTCAAAACTATTTTTCCCAATGATATCGATTTAACATATCCTTGCTGAATAAAAGTATACATTTCTATTAAAAAAAGTACTGGCCCCAAACTTAATTACATTTTTAAGTATATTGCAATATTTTTTATTGTAATAATTTCACAGTATTACTGTTTTTACTGTATTTTAGATCATATATATATATATATTATATATATAATAATTATAATTATTATTAATAATAATAGCAAAAAATATTATTACTATTATTATTATTATGATTATTATAGACACTCCATTTGTATTCTCAAATAAAGAATAACCAGTGTTTCTAGTATGCTTTCACATATTTGTATCTGTACTTTCTGCACTGAAGTTTTGCAACATCAAGTACAAAAGTGTTAATGTGTCAACTCTACTAGCTCCATTGGCTCTCAACTTTAGCAATTAAAGCATTCCCCCTACAAAATCAGCACTGCGACCGATAAAGCGGCAGCTTTCACTCTGTCATTACACCGCCAGTGAGATCAACTGGGAGCGGCGGATATAGAAACTGATGTTTTTATCTCGGTTCTCTTTGACCTCTGCTGTGACAGCTGTAAATCTAACTGTGAAATCAAGGAGAAAAAAGAAGAGAGTCATGCGAGAGAATTCAAGAGAGGGTGCAGTTTAGCAGGATCTGCCAAAGTGGCGGTTCTCTTCCCACTGGTGTGAGGAGGGGAGAAGCTGAAAAGTGTCTGACTGCTGGTGTATCGCTCTGAGACTGGCTGCAGCAGGGTGCCCTCTGGGTAACTGACTTCCCCTGGGCTCTCTATAATGGCTTTGTGGCTCTCCATGCATACATGTGCAAAAACACACTTACATAAACAGGCACACAACCACTTGTAACAGCAGCATTACTCATAGTTTTAATATAATACCGAGCAGATCAAGGACATGTAACGAAAACTAACAAGGGCAGACGGTGATAGGCGCAATGTTAATGAGGTTCACTGCAAGAATTATAGTTAACAAAACGCTCCCAGAAACTTGAAAAATCTGACAATTTAATCTAGAGACAGCGTAGGCGGAAACCCAGGAAAATCGAAGCACAGATGAAATCGAACAGCAGCCGGCCGGTTGTTTTCAATAGGCTGAATTTGGATCCAGTCGGCAAAAATCCAGATGCTCGGCACGATCTAAGGTGGAGCCCATCGGAAACGACAGACTGCCAGCGCTCGGCTAATTTGGACTGATTGTGTGTTTTGCTTTCAACAAGAGCGGTCTGCAAAGACACTCAAAACACAAACACATTAGGACACCACCTCTCGCGTGTTATGAGCAAACTCTCCCTGAGTGCCAGGCCCATAATTATCAACAATCAAAGATTACAATTGCCCATCTAATCTGGATATTATTTATGGATGGCCATTAGGAGTTTTGCGGCATAAACTTCACATAATTGGCAATTGTTGATGACAGTTTGGGTTTTTGTCTGTTCAATCAATCAGCGATTGGGCTTTGAACCAGACAAGGTCCCTCACTCCGCTAATGATACATTACAAACCTGATTAACACTATTAAAGTCACATCGGCTCAGATGAAGGAAGACAGGGGACACAATTATCTGCAGGTTTGAGGAGGAGGGATTTAAGACTTGATCAAAATTTTGATTTTTCTCAACTCATTTCACTTTTGCAAGGAGGAGCTGGACGTGATCTGAATGGCCACTTGATGCACAATTTAACAGATGAACTATAGTCAAGCTATAATTAGCTAAAACTACATTAAAGCTATTTTAGAGAGGATTTCAAAGATCTAAAGCTAAGTAAATCAGGAAATATATAGCAAAATAAAATTAATCAGATGATTTAAGTTATTTGTACACTCAGGAATGTGAAATAAGTTTATTTTTCACTAATAAAGTTTTTAAAAATATAAATCTTGTTCATCTGGTACAAAATGAGGAGCTCAAATGTGACTGCATCAGCCCAAACTGAATGAATGGATGATATATACAGCAACTAGTAGCATTTATTTAAATTTGCAAACATTCTATGATTAATACAGAGTAATAAACAATAAACCTAAGACTATTTATCTGGTACAAAATGAGGATGCCAGTTGTGCTGACTACATTAGTCATAAACAGTGAAATTACATATAAATACTACTACTAATAATAATTATAAAATATATTAGTAGTAGTATTTAAAATAATTGTGACATTTATTTAAATTAAATTCGTTAATTATTTAAAGCATTTATTTAAACACATTCTATGTTGGAACTGGATTGAATCTGTGAATTGTTTTTGTAAATGAATCAATTCATTAAAATGTTCACTTAAGTTGGCAGATGCGTGACATTAAAACAGAAATTTGTTACATTGCTTTTTGTGGAAAAAAAGTACTTTGTTACTTGTTTTACTCAATTTGTTTGGGTGATATGTTTAGCACACAACCTTATTTAGCTGTCAGACAACATCTATTCAGAGAGCTGTAGACTTCTGAATGCCCCATAACCAGCATTTGCATGTAAACGGGTCAAGAAGCCTACTGACATTCCTTGTTCATTTTCCTAGTTCCAACCTTGGTCTCTGGTGTTAATAACCTACACTAGCAGCAAAACAGACTTGATAGATTTTAGGTTACTTGAGCCTGGCATACTTTCCAACAGCAACTGAAACAGAATCTACATTCTACCTTCCAGTCATTAGGAGCTGCATACTTTGCCCGAACTTGCTGTAGAAGTTGAGTGTTTAATGCTTCTTTCCGCCTCTGAGTTTCCCCAGGAATAAGATTCATTAATTTGAGCCCAGTATGAAGTGATTGAGAGAGTCTCAGTTACCCAGTCGCTGCTTTTTCTCCATCTCAACATTGGGTATCTAATTGAATTCCTGCTTCTAACAGCGGGTACAGGAGTGTGTAAATGTGGTGTGTGCTGAGAGCTGAAGTACACTGGAGTGTGTAAGATGTGTTATGGAAGAGCACAGAACTGACACTGCATGACGGATACAGAGGAGCAGAGAATATGGTCTCCTTTTTTTTCAGTGGGGAACAAATTCAGAGATCTGGTACAGAATGATTGTGGATAATTAACTTCACAGGAGGACGGCTTGATTTATTTATTTTTTTCTTGATGGAATTTTATAGAAACATCCCTCTAGGTTTCACGAGCACTGTACCTTCGTTTCCAACTATCTGAAGATTGTCGTCATCTGTTGACAGCTCAGTCATTCTCTGAGCCAGTCATGAGAGGTTTCTGTCATCCTCTAGAGCACGAGTTTTCACCATCAGAACCATCAGAATCCAGATCCAATGTTAACATTAATAAATGCATGCATGAAATATTAATGACCTGTACCTGTGTATATTTATCAAGTGTTCCTAAAGATCTTAATTAGCTGCTTCATGTTTTTTAAATTAAGGTTGGAGCTGAACTTTGCAGAAAGGTAGATCTCAGAAACATCCTGATTTAAGTTAATGTTCATTTCTGCAGAATATCACTGGGGCAGTAACCTTAAAGAGACATTTTTGTACCTCATCTACACCTAAAAGGTGCATATTAGAACATTAGAGTAGTAATATGAACTCAGAGGGCAGTGTCTGTGAAGTTTCAGCTCAAAATACCCCAAACATAATTTATTTTATCATTTTGAGAATGCCTATTTTGAGCAGAAGCAGAAACATGTTGTTTTCGTGCCTGTATCTTTAAATGCAAATGATCTGCGGATCCCCGCCCCCTTTTCCAGATAAGGTCTGTGCCTTTTGCACAGCTCATAGATCAGACATTCTGCCCAAACACATCTGTTTGGTTTTGACTATAATGTCTATCATGCATTTTAAAGCCATTTCCTATCGCACACCTCCGGAGCGCATCACAGAAAGCAGCTGTCACATGGCGTTTGAGTACTAAACTAAGTTCTCTTTCTTGTCTTATTGCACTTAAACTGTCAAATACACACAAGTTTATGTTAAAAACAGACATAAGTCACAAAAACACAGTCGGTTATTTCTGTGAAGGTAAATAGCTTGGAAATAAAATTGCATTTTATTAGATCTGTGTATTAAGTGACAGCAGCGTAATATACAGTACCTATACTGCTGTCTATGCTGTAAACATGACCCAAACAGTACAATAAAAACAGAAAATCAATCACTGAATAACTTCCATTGCTTTAACAGAAAATACTATTTCTTACTTGAATGCTTTAGCGTGAAGATAAACACGGCGGATTGTTTGCAGCTCACTCAGGGAGCACGGCAGTGTCTGTCAACCGTCGTGGGCGGGGCCTAAACAATGTGATGTCACATTTGACAAATTCTGAAAACGGCTTGTTCTGGGACCCTGCTTAAGACGAACCATATCAAAGATGAAACAAGTTTGAAAATCATAAAAACGGATGCAATGCAAAATTGTAAACCTGTCTAAACTTATTTGGAAACACCATTACACAATATCCTGCCGTATTTGCTACTTAACCTGTTAACTGTCACTCATGTTTTTGAAGATAGACATGAATGTGCATGATACAAACATAAATTTGTATAATTCATGACTGAAAACATTTTGTAACATGATTTTGATGTGCCATTTACATGGTAATGCAATGTCTGATTTTAAAATGGGTTTTGAAGGATGAATTTTGAGATTTTATGTTTTCAAGTGATATATAACTTCTGATGATTTCTAAAATGTGATAGAGAAAAAGGCAACAAGGAAGTCTTTTTTTTTAAACAAAGGTCAAAGCTCCTTTTGTAATGTAGATTTCTGAGGGTGCACTCTTGTCATAAATTCATCTATTACTTTTCCTACATAATTTTTAACAAAAAATATTGGTAAAATATATATTTGGGAGTCTTAGACCTTTCCAACGATATATAGTTTGTCAAGATTAGATTAGATTTGATTGTAATATAGTATAGTCAACGTAGGCGTCCCGTATACGGGACGGGGGTGACATTTAACAGGTTAAAGTGAAAGCACAAATTTCTTGTCTCACAGCCAAATGCACATTGGTTTGACAAGCAGGCAGCTTTTGCCTTCGGTAAGATGGTAATCCGTGAAGTAGTTACAGTGTACTAATAGACTGACAGCACCGTAGTACTCGCCCCATCTGTGAGGTGACATACAGGAAGGAAGCAGTCATACCAGATTGTGTATAAAGATGGCACACACCACGGTGCCAGCCTACAAAGTCACTGTATTTATGGATCATTTTTTATTTTCTGCTATCCCTTCACTTTCCCCCCTTCCCAGAAAACCCAAGACCAAGTGAGAAAATATTGTCTGTCAATAGATTAATATAACAAATCTCCATAAATCGAATGTCTTTCTTGGCATTAACTTGACTCATCTCAAAATGTGAATTTGCTGAAGTTTGCAAATATGGATGCTAATGTGTCCTTTAAACTATTTTTACTGGCCTCCAACACAATTGTATGACAATTTTGCACAAATAAAATAGGAATTATGACTTTGATGCTTGCTGAACTCAATATAACACGAGAGGTGCATGTTCAGATTAAATCGGATTAAATTTAAAGGAATTGTCATTAAAATCATGGGACACAATTCTGGTTCATGCATTGAAAAAAGGAGAAATTACATTATTTTAGACATTAATTTGGTTTGAAGGACACATCCAGTTGTGCAGAAGCAGAAATCTTGAAAATCATATTCAACTTTGGTGTTTTACACAATAAGGTTGAATAATAAATGCGTTTATATTAAGCAAAAATTGAAAATTATATAAAAGTACTATAATGTCATAGGTGGAAAAAATGTTTTAATAATGTGTGATATTAAGAAAATGAATTAAAGGTAATAAAAATGTATATAGGCTATTAAGCTGCCCAAGAAATACCCATTTAATTTAGCCCAGAAAGGATATATACTACTTTAGAAATGTTAGTCATAAAATTATTCAAGTATAAAGTGAAAAAATTAAGCCAAACCATGTTTAAAGATGAAAAGAAATCAATTAAATAATAGCAAAAAATGAAGTTAGTACCTCTCATCTAATGAGAGAACTGTGGTGAAGCGCACCAGCAGCATCTGCTATACCTGTTTGGAAACCAGTGCAAAGCTATTCCTCTCAGGCAGTCAGCAGGGACGCCCGAGACTGAAATAACTTGATTAATGTATGGCACTGCTGTTTGCCAAAGCTATGACGTATTTAAATCAAGCATTATTTCTTCTTGTTTCTCCCTTTAGCTTCCAAGACTTGGCTTTATGGAGAGACCGGCTGGCATTTGGACTTGTTTACTCGATGATTTCCACTGCTATCAAGTTGTTTTCTGCTTTTATGCTAAGGGTCAGCTTAGCTTGTTATAAATCCAAATTAGTTCAACCAGAAAACTGATATCAGTGGTTTCACCACATCGTGTGACATTCAGCTCTGTGTGCTGTGAGCTTTAATTGCTATTGGACACCATTTTCCCTGCTGCCATTCACTCAGAAATAAGCCAAAAGATCATCTATGGATGATCGTTTTGCCCTTCCACCATTTTAAAGCAGTTATTTTACATTACATCGACTAACACACATGTTTTGAGAGAGATGGATGTGCTGAGGATCTATTTTTCCTCTTCAGGGGGAAAAGTATGCGGCTGTAGTTCCCAAAAAGGCTTCATTTTCAAATGGCTGCACCGTAAGAAGGACTTGGCAGCTTTTAATTAACAACGAGGTTTGCTCTGGGAAAATGCAAGATAACATACCACTCAATGTCGGAGAGAAGCACGCAGAGAAAGACGGATGGAGAGAGTAACGTTCTGTTCAAATTAATTAAACGGCTGTCCGAGCCAGATTCACTAAAACAATAGGAAAGAAGCAGATCAAAAAGGAGGGAACAAGCTTTCAAGTTCCAGGAAGTAGGGCAAAAAGGCTCAGGGTGGGTTTATGCATACTTATTGACTCGCAAACAGCTTTTTGCTTTGCATAATTTAGTCCGTATGTGTAACACCTACAGTATTATAGGTGTCTACAATCTTAAAAACATGTGAGGAAATCACTGGCATTGAACAATAAGATGCAGAAATTAATATCAAATGTATTTGATTTAGAATTATTTTGCTTTTCATGCCAAACTACTTGGTGTAATTCTTGCTTGTCATCACAGTAAATTTATGGGATGTTTAGAAGCAAAAATCTCCAAATAAACCACACAGGACAAACTGCACTTTGAATATATTTGAAATATTGAATATATTTTAAATATGTTATCATCTAAATTAGAAAATAAAACAATATTTTTTTAAATAAATTACTTAAAATAATTTAACTTATACTTTAATAAAATGTTTAGTTTAGTTTTTTCATTACATGAGCTCAAATAATAAAAAAAAAAAATATATATATATAAATATATATTAAAGTATAATTTACAATAAAATAAAAATAAAATATTTTTGTAAAAATAAATAAAATGTTCAATCACATTAATATTTAAAACAAAGACTCCCTCCCAGGAGGCAAGCTTGGCAATCACGTAACGTGACTCTAGCAGAGGAATTGATCGAGTGGCCTCCCCGAGTCTCTTGCCCTGGAGACTTGCAAGCCAATCAATCAATCAAAGATCTTCGTGGGTCGACAGGCCTTGATCGGAAAACGTGTATATACATCCTTTTGCTTAGCACAGTGGGCTTAAAGCTCTTTTCAACACCGCTGAAAAAAGATTTATATGGGATAGCCTCATTTCTCTCTGGCAATCAAACTGAAATGACTCTAAATGGTCCTTGAACGTACTTAGCAGATGTGGACTGCTTTCTGGAAGATACGAGATTTAGGCTCAGTTTCTAAATCTATTAGAGTTTCCTCCATAAACAGCATTTTTAAGGCATCACTCCTAATGAAACGAAAGAGGTTATTAAACAGCCTTAAATGGCACTCTGTGCTGAGGCAGACCATGTTGTAAGCCATGTTTTAGTACTTTTTATTTTAAGATATATTAATATAATTTTTTATCATTAATAAAATATATAGCTTTAACAGTCAATCCAGAAAAACGCGATTATGCGATCTCCTTATTTAATGCATAATCAGCCAAAGGCCGCATATTTATGCGGGGTCGCATTTTTTTCAAATACGCCACTCTTTTGCCGCAGAAATTGCCGATTTCAGAAAGCAAAATATGCTGGGCTAGCATGATTTCATAATCCCTGTATTTTTGTTGCAAAAAACTCACATATATATTAGCAGAAAATTGAAAAATGTTGCGTTTACTTCACACAAGTAAAGCGCGTGAACATCATCTGCAAACCCCGCAGTGAAACCAGGGTGAAACTTCAAGCGCGCAAATCATTCATATTTGCCAACAAAAATAAGCGCAAAAGAACGCGCAAAGCAGTTTCCCGGTTTGTTACATGACAGTGGAGCCAAATTATATTGCGAGAACTTGCGAAAACTGCGGTTCTCACTAGGCTACTAACACTGTTGTAGTTCCATTCAGAAGTTGATGCAACTTTACAGTTGTAAGATTGCACTTTTTTGTTACAGAACAGCACCAAAAACTTACAGTTGTAATAATATTAGTAGTATGTAAAATAATTTACGTTGCAGTAAGAGATTGCAACTTAAATAATCCGTGATTTAGTATGCTCGCTTATCATAGGAAGTAATAATAAGAAATTACTCTTTACATAGTAGCCTAGTGAGAAAAAGGTGTTGGGGGAAATCACCTTTTTCTTTCTTTTTCATCAAACCGCAGTTTTTGCAAGTTCACGCAATTTCATTGCATAAAATTGCAAAAATTTCCTGCATATTCCATCGCATTTTTTTAAGAAAATGGATTTTTGGATTTTTGCCCGCAACAATCACAAAAAAAATCCTAATTTTTCTGGAGGGACTGCTTTATAGCATTTTGTTACAAAAGTAGCCTTAAAATAAAGGTCTATAACATTATAAAAGCACTATTCTTATTCTACTGCAAAATGCAGGTAACTATTTGTCACTATTTTTAGTTAGTTACTCTCCAAAAATTAGAGGAAGGGAACTGTTCAAGTCATTGCCTGGAGCAGAGAGTGGGCATGCAATATATTCAAAATGGTGACACATTCTTCTAGATCAGTAGTTCCCAAAGTGGTTGTCGCGGAGTGGGGAGCGGGGGGTCGCGAGATGATTTACAGAAACTTTTTTATTTTTTTTAATGTTTTTATTTTTTTATATGTTAATGCGAGATGGTGAAAAAAAAGTCCGAAATACACATTTAGGTCTTTATTTTATTACACTTTGTCTGTTTGCGTCTGTAGATTTCGCGTAAATTCAACAAAAGTTAGCGTTGTAAATCATCCTGCCGATCCGCGATCTCTGTCTGCTCTCTTTCATCACAGGCACGGCTGGAAAGCTCTCTCTTCACTGTACAATGCTGTCAGATCCAAATATGGTCATTTCCTTTTTATCAGCAACCAATCGCGAAAGTAAAAGGGCTGAATGCGCAATCTCATTGGCTGATGAAATCTTTAAAGCCTGTTTTCTCAAAACGACTGCTGAGTCCCAATTCGCATACTATCCGTCCTAAATAGTATGCGAAACTAGAATTAGTACGTCCCAAATCGTAGTATGTTGAAAAGAGTATTCCAAAGATACCCGGATGGTCTACTATTTCCGGTTAGAATTCGAAGTGCAGATCAATGCACACGAAGCTGTGTCTCATTTAGAAGGCCACGTCCTCCGGAGGTCGCATCCTCTGGAGGTCGAATCCTCTCTAGGATGCGTATACAGAGTGTCCTTAACCCTGAGATTAAACGAGACGGCCTTCGTAGGATGGAAGGAAAAGGAAACAGGAAGTATCACGTTGCTATGCCAACACATAGCGTCGTTGCGTTCTCACACTTGTTAAAGAAAAAAATATTAGGAAAATAATTTCTAAATTTGGAAAGTAATTTGAAAAAATAAAGTTTTTACTTGTTTTATTTTATTCAATGTTTGAGGAGCTAAACACTTGTAATCATGTTTACCACAGTTGTAATTCAACTTTTAAAAAATGAACTTTAAAATACTTAAATTTAAACACGACGTCACCGCTTGTGTGTAGATCTGCCGCTGCCATTTTTCAAATAAACAACTGTTATTTATGGCGACGCAAAGAATTGTGGGTTATCTGTAGCAGGGAAGGATACACCTCATGAATCCTTCGAATTCCTGTGAAAAAAGGATGCATTCGAAGGTCTCATTCAGAGTGTGCTACTTGCTTTTCTGAAATGAGACAACCTCGATGACGTATGCAGCCTTCGAATGCGACCTTCGGAGGGCACAGGCTTCTAAATGAGACACAGCTAGTAAGTGCTAATATTGCCCACAACCCATTGCGTGCGGGAGGGAGGAGCTTTGCGATGGCTTTGCGGTGATGTAAACATGGCAGCCGGATGCAGCAGCGGAGATGCGCCCTCAGCTTTTAAGTGTAAGAATTCAAATGTTTAACCCTAATTAAAGTTATATTTTATTTCGTTACACACATTGCACATGAACGTCAGAACCAGCCGTCTCACAAACGACCTGCGTTTGGTTCTATGACGATGCCGCCCTGCGTCTTCACTCCTCAACTTGGTAGAAAAACACATTGTAAAATGCATTGTGAAAAAAACGATGAGGAAAAAAGATATAAATAAAAATAGGAATAGTAAATAAAATTTTATTGGACATAAAGAATGAATGAAACATTAACAGTTGTGGTGTGCGTAACTAGGCAACCACGTTATCGTTCTCGTTGCATGACGTCATCGAAGTATGTCCCAGAAAGTGCATACTCTTTTGCTACACACTCAAAAGTATGTACTTTTTCCTCACAAAAAAAGTACATACTTTTAGGTCGTAGTATAAGTAGGCGAAATGGGACTCAGCGGACCTTTCTCTCATACTCCAAGTACGAAATCTCCACTTTAGTAGCATCTATATACACCAAACTTTCCAGTCTTGTACCTAGTTATATTATGAAGACATTTACACAGGGATTTGTAAATATATTATTCCTAGCCTGATTTATATAACATTTTATTACTAAAAAGATGGCGATCATTTTTTAAGGCTATTGATAGTATATTCTGATTTACAGGATAACAAAAGTAGATATCCATAAATCCCGCTGTAATTTTTTCCCCATCTAATATGTGAGCACAATGAAAAAATAATTTTTAATCTGGATTTATCCAGATCACTTTCATAAGTATTTCCCTGAAGGAGACGCTCCCGACCAATAATGACTGGATATGGTCACCATTTAATGTAACCACGGCAAATCGTCTGGCGTCAGATATGGAAGATGCGCTGATAGAACTTTCAACCGATCGAACCCTGAGGACGGCATTTGACGGCAAGATGCTGGATGTGTTCTGGGTTTCTTTCGCGCTGGAATATCCACAGTTGTCGAAAGCCGCGTTGGATGTCCTCATGCAATTTGTCTCAACGTATTTATGTGAAAAGACATTCTCCGCGCTGACTTACATTAAGTATAAACACAGGTCACGGCTTAACGTGGAAGATGATCTGCGGGTGGCGATCTCCAAAATTAAACCTAGAGTGGACCTGCTTTGCTCCGCGCACAGCGCCCATCCATCACATTAGGCGTTTTTTTATTTTTTTATATATTTTTTTTTTATTCACAATTTAGCACATATTACACAATGCAATCACAATTTTTTTTAAATTTAAATTAAAATTATAAAAATAGAAAATTATCTGCTCCACCCATTGAACAAATCTAGGTCCTGATTGGGAAATCCATACATGTATGTAAGGCGTTTTTTCTGAATACAAAGTTATTGTTGTATGCGTGTTATAGCTTGTTAGCTTGTTGCAGCTTGTTCGTATTCTGTCTGTAAGCATTTCACAGTTATGGATGTATTTGTTTTTGTCCATAATTTGTTAATAAAATAGCCTGGCTTAGAGATTGTGTTCCTTTTTGTTTTAGCTCTGTCAGTATGTAACCAAATCGCAAATCCTCACAAGAGGGAAACACAGAGAGGGGGAGGGGGGGTCGCGGCTCGTCAGCAATCTAATATTGGGGGTCGCGGTCTGAAAAGTTTGGGAACCCCTGTTCTAGATGGCTAGTGAAATGGAAGTGTAGGGTAAGCAGCTGAATTGTATTTCTGTCTTTGCAGCATCCATAGTAAAGCACTGGATCCTGAGGCCTTTGAGTTCCCCTGACCCAGATTTTCATCTCACTGACTGATTTAGGTGTGCTGTGCTCATGTTTGAATCATAATGTGCCAGCTCTCTTATATGTCAACCTTTTGTAAGGTTTACACTTCAATGATCCCAGTAGTGTTTATTTATCCCAAATTGGCCTAGCTTTACAATGCCACAGATCAAGCTTCTAGACATTGTAACTCCATAACAGTGTAACTTCAAGACCAACTTGGTCAAAGTAATGCATTCTGGCATGATTGCAGCTCAGCAACCTTGTAAATCTATCACGAATACATCCAGCTGCTCTTACAATCATCTACAGCTCTCTTCCAGCTTCATGACATCTGTGTGTGCCTAGTGAATGGGATATATTTGTTTATTGACTCTGCAGCTTCATAAAACCTCTTGGATCGTAGCCTGTGCAAAAATCCCAGAAGACTGAACTAATGTCTGCATCCTCTCTTGATCGCTCTCAAAGTGCTACAAAGTAAATTCTACATATTTACAGACTCAGTAGGAAAGATGTGGGTTTTTGGGAAAGTAGTAATGAAAGTTAAGGGAAGGAAACGCCTCAGATTGATTTGACTCTTGATCTACACCTCACCAAAGGTCAAAAGTGCAGTCTCTTGCCTACTCCCATTCACTTCATTCAGGCAAATCCCATGTTTATGTGGTGTTGGGGTTTGATACAGCAAAGGTTGTCTCTACCTAAGGGCCAGGTTTGACATTTTCATCCCAAAAAACAGGAAATATCCCATTTCTGTCTGCTCAATGCATTTGGAAAGGTGGCTAGTCCCTCAATCCTGGAGTCTATTATGACCAGCTGAGATGAAAGGTTTTGCCCGGAATTATATTTGACTTCCTGTGAGCCTGTTTTATCTACACACTGCCAAATATGGGACTGCTCTCGGTCAAACAATTGACGGAAAATCAAATGTGCACTGTCAGTGATTTTCAAAGTTTTAGCTAAAGTTCAAGAGTTCTGTCTTACCAAAAAGTTCTTAGACTGCCACATGTACACAAAACCAGAAAGCACCTTTCCAATTCTAAAGCTCTAATCTGACTACCTAAATTTACGCAGCTATAAGGATGAATGGCAAAGATTAATTTTTATTAGATTATCTGGTAGCAAAGTCATGTTTACAAAGTACTGGGTTGAAAAATTGAGTCTCAAATGATGACCGGATGTACAAAGCTGTTAGGTTACTGGCAACTAGCAAGTTAGCTATCAACAATCCACACTGTATATTCAGCTTTTTATGTCTCAGAAATATTCTGTACTTATTAGCCAACAAATAAAATGAAAAATAATCCTGCTGCTAAATGGCAGATTAAAACAATAAGAAATGTGGTTGGTCATGTTACATGTTCGTCACAGCATTTAGTCTTTAAATTAGCTGTTCTACATTGCATGCAGATACTCTGATGTAAAGAATCTATGAATCTGAGTGACTAAAAGCATGACACCACAAAAATAACCTGAAAACTCCAACCACAAACACTGTAAACACTTGAGTTCATTCAAACCAACAATTAAGAGCTCTACAAGATGAGTCCCACAGGAATAAACATCTGATCATGTAATTAGTAGATGGCAGCAAAAGAGAAAGCTGCCCCTGACCTCTTGATTCATCTAGTGGTGTAGATGTGGCATCATACAAAACGTACTCGGTTACTAACGTAATCTTGGTTCCCTTAGATATGGAATGCATACTGCATCGTAAGCCATTAGGCTGAGACGCTATGGGGAAAAGTCATTTTCTCCAATTTTTGAAGCCTTTTTCAATCATGCAGTGAAACAGCATGACAATTCGCTTGTTAAGTCTGACGTCACGTAGCAGCGCTTCCGTGTCCAAACGCTCTATCAGTTACCACGAGAAAACAACAAAAGGTGCTAATATAAACTCACAATGTGATAGAATACTAGCGAAAAAGTTATAATCTTAACCTTTAACTCCATACCGAAGTACCAGATAGCCAGACAATGAAAATATAAATATAAAAAAATATATACAAAATTATTTGTGTTTGGGACGCTGTTAGCACGGAGACTGTAGTGTATACCGTAAGTTTGAAATCGTTTAGCTTAAATGATTAATATGAATAAACAGTGCTCATAAACGGCTGCTGAGGTAGTATTCTCAAGTGAAGCTTGGACCCGGAAGCAGCGCTTCTTACGTCATCACTTAACAACCGAATTGGTTCGTGGAGTTCAATAGAAACGAATCAATGGCGGCGTGGCTATGGTGAGCGAGCGCCCCCAAACCCACCAAAATGAGGCGGGACATCGGGCTATATAAGTGGCTGTCTCACCTAGGCAAACTGATTTAATTCGACTGAAGCGATGACATGAGGTGTCCTTGCATATAACACGGCAAAGTACGCAGTACTCGTTCCATATCTAAGGAAACCGAGGTTACGTTAGTAACCAAGTACGTTCCCTTTCGATACTACACCTGTGTAGACCCTAAGACCCTATGGGTACAGTACAATCATGCCATACTATCAGGAAGGATGACAGAGTATTCACCCAGAGCACTAAGAAGGTCCTGGTGTCGACCGGCTGGGTAGATGTCAAGGGGGCGGGGTCCTGAGTCGTGCCCGACCAATCCTCTGCGTCTAAGGCCAATAATGACATGCTGTCATCTAGCGGTTTGTCTTCGGACCCACCGAATGAGACCTGGTCATTCTTTGATAACATTGTAGTCCATGTCAAATTATTCTACAAGCATATTTTTTTCAGTAACAGGTCAGGTTACCAGGATAAAGCAAGTAACTGTCGGCTGGTCATGTGATCTCAAAATGGCTGCCTCCATGAGAAGCCCCACTCTATGTAAAATAAAGCAGCTTTTGTTAATAACACTGGAGGCCTAATCTCTTGTGTACATCATTTTAAACATATTTTTTTCAAAAGTACCATTATTATAATTTTTTTGTGTGTGTGTAAAACAATGTAAATTTACAACAAACTACTGAGTGCACCTTTTAAGTTAAGAAAAAACTGTTAAATTAAAAACCGTTTTACTGCAACTTTTACCTCAGTAAAACTATTTTTGCCCAAATAACATAACAGGAATAATAAAACAGTATGAAATACAGTTTGTAAAACCTTATGTAACTTATCTAGGCCTATTATCTAATGCTGTTATCTTTTAGCATCATTAGCATCCTATTTCCTTCACTTTTGACACAATCTGGATCCCTAAAAATCATTAGGTTTCTTTCAGTGTACATGTTACTCTACAAATGAGATGCAGAGAAGAGAGGTGACAACTTTTCAACATTCAACCTCCGGACAAAGGCTCCTCAAACCAAAAGCATCCCACGGGAGCTTGAAGTTAGCATTGTGACTGCCATTATCCATTTGCTGCGCATGTCAGCAAAAACATTTAATGGCAATGTGAAGTTTTCTCCTGCAGGAGTGAAGGACATTGTGTTGGCAGCCAATTTAAAGGCTTTAATTAAAGAGCTCTGCGCCAGTGTCCAGATACTATCAGTCAGTAATGTCTGCCTATACTTCCATCTCCTGCACACAACAGATAATGATAATGCTGCTTTATATCAGCTCATTCTTTACAGCGGGCAAACTGAACTTGACAAACACAGTGGCTGGCATCTGAAACACACTTTGACAGCTTGTCAAAGACCAAAAATTGACTTTAAAAGATTGGTGATTAACTCAATAAACAAGGTTGTAGCCTAGTTCTAAAAATGAATTCCATTTCAAGAAGAATGTTGCTCTAGCATATTATGTACGACCATATGAGGTTTTTGCACACCCACAGATTTTGAAGAGAGCTTTGATTGACCATTTTTCCACTGGATCAGGGTGAGATCTGCCGAACAGCCGGCCGATGTAGACCACACACCAGCCCGGATTCATCCATCTTCATTCTCTAACACAGTGGCTTGAGGGCTTCTACCATGTACATACTGATTCTGGTGAATTACAAGAGACAAGCCACTCCAGAGGGAAGCATCCTGGCCCTTCAAAGACAGTGCGATGCTGTGGAGTGTAAAACTCTCAACATGATCCAGAGCAAACCAGACTCAGTGTTCCCTGTCATCAACTCCTGAAGGCATGCCGTACTGTTTTCCGACAGATCTTCAATTGCAAAAGCTGAATATTAAAAGTATGGAATGAGATAATTGGGCACTTGGTATGAATATGGGCTTAGCACAAGCATTAGAGCAAATTTTATAAAAGCCCTTGCAAATGAGTAATTTTGACGAACCGATTCTTTTTAATGATTCGTTCAAATGAATTCACAGTTGAAATAAAACTTAAAAAGAAAACAAAATTTATCATCACAACTATATTTTTTAAAATGATTGATACACAATTAAATACAAAGTTAAAAGTGTCTCAGAAGTTCACACAATGTTTCACCAACAATGTTTTTCATTCATTTTGATTTTATTTTGGAATATTATACATTACCATTTATAGTTTTTTTTTCTTTTAAATGTTGTTTTGATTTTTTTTGAAAGAAGTCTTTTATTCTCACCAAGGGTACATTCATTTAATCGAAGATACAGTTAAAACAGTAATATTACTGCAATTTAAAATAACTGTTTGCATATTTAATATATGATGATTTGGTTGTCAGGAGACATTTCATAATATATAATAATAATGTATTAACTGCTTTAAATAATAATAATAATAATAATAATAATAATAATAATAATAATAAAATCCCAAACATTTGAATGGTGGTTTATGGCAATGTTATTTACTATGAAAACAAAATACAGAAGGACAAAAAAAAATTATATTATTTTAAAATCATTATATCATTAATCATTATGGTATTTTGACAGAAACAAGCTTAATAAAATGTTTTTTATTCTAAAAATCCTAAACATAAAGCGCAGCATATGCGCTTATTGTGATGACTCAAAGGAATCATTGAAACGAAACATGTAACACATAAGGACAAAAAGATTTGTACAAGTCCTCAAACTGTCTGAAAAACTTTACTTCATTAAACATGACAGTATTTTGGCAGAAACCAGCCTAACAAAATTCATTTTATTCCAAAAATAATAAACATAAAATACAGCATAAGAAGTTCTTGTGGCACTTCTCAATGATGACTCAAAAGAATCAAATAAACTAATTCACCTGAACATTCTAACAAAAAAAGAAAAAAAGAAAAGAAAAAAAAGGTGAACTTAGTCCACAGTTGATTTTGTCTAAACATATAAGGTATAACTTGCTAGGCTGACCTTATTTTAATTTAGTGATATTAACACATTAATCTACCTCTTTTATCCAAAACAACTTGATAATAATGCAGACAGGTTAATTACTAGGTCGATCACTTAAAGACAAAACAGCTTTATGTCCCAGCCACAAAACCATCACAATCAACTTTTTTCAAGCATAATGTAAGTTTAAAGGACATGCGTAGGTTTCCAGCATCCACTGTTAACAGTAAACAAGACTGTCCTCAGTGGCATCTGTGCATTGGCAAAATGAACTGCACATTACATTCATCATCATGTCATGCTCGGCGGCTGCACGAAGCATCTCTGAATTAATTTCACTTCACTTGTAAAGCAGAGACGATCTATCCTCACGTTCCCTGAAGCAACAGACTGATCTACCTGCACAAACCCACCACTGATGTGCAGTGTTGTAATTACAAGGACAATGACACGCTGTCATCAGCTGGGCCATGAATACATGACTGCTATAACATCTCCAACCCCTTACAACCAACAACTGCACTTAACTGGTGTATCTCGCCGTTAATCCAGCTTGGTTTGGGTTCGGGGATCTGGGTCACCAAATAATGAGGTCAGGGTGTGTACTGCACCGCAGCGTCCATCTGGCAGCCCCACGTGTCTGTCTCTGCCAGAGATATGCAGGTCTAGAGGAATAAACAGAGTGGGCACACAAAGAGGCTGAAATATGTGAGAACCTGTTTGCTTTTTGAACATTGTATAGAAGCAGTATAAAACCTTGAGACATACAACTATGAAACAGCAGGCACTATATATATATATATATATATATATATATATATATATATATATGTGTATGTGTGTGTGTGTGTGTGTGGTATATATATATATATATATATATATATATATATATATATATATATATATATATATATATGTGTGTGTGTGTGTGTGTGTGTGTGTGTGTGTGTGTGTGTGTGTGTGTGTACTTATAAAAAAATTAATATTTTATCATATATACATACATATTATAATAAATAATAATGATTTAGAAAATTACATTAAAATAATAATTGTATTATATATTTTTTCAGTACATTTATTTATTCCCATAGTTTTTTCCACCACATTTATAATACATCTTTCTCTCTCTGTGTATATTTATTCATTTTTCTATAGTTTGTTCAAAAAAGCTATTTAATACATATAAATCACGACAGTATTGAATGTGCCTTAACATTTCATTTAAAGAATAAAGGAAAGTACTAGATATTTTTATGTGGTAATAGTAAATTCCATAATTTTCAGAATTTCATGAATGCTTTCAGATTGTTTTTAGTTAAATCATAGATCAATAGATTAATCTCTGATCAACAGATATCGAAATGGCAAATATATTTTTAATTTGCTGCATGGTTAATACATTATGGCATTTGTGTAATTTATCATGTAATGCACTCTAATTTTTCTTTTGTGGACATAATAAAATATTACACATACATATTTCCATTATTACACAGAAACTGCAATAAAAAAATAAATAAAAAATTACAAATTGAAATGAACTCGAAAATACACAGCAATTAGCACTGTGCTTCTCAAAAAAAGGTTCCCAATTGAAAAATAATTAAACCACACATGCATTATGTCAGCCGTTGCTCCCTGGGGGCAAAGGCTAAAAAAAAATAAAATAAAATGATTGTATGATGACAGGAATCTTTCATGTCCATATGCGTGTGGGGGACAGCACACAGAGCAGAGTGGAGTGGAATCTTGAGTTATGCCAAAAGCCTCTCTCAGTCTTTATCACAAGCCTTTATCTTCATCATAAGGACAGAGACCACCATGAGGCTCATTTATAATTAGACTGTGGAGTGTTGGGTCAAACACTATGAGTCAGCTAGATGATAATGCCGCTCTGGGACTGTTAGTGTCAAGCATGGCTTACTCCAGCTTTGATGAAGGACTCGTATCTTGCTATGTCATAAAGGTGTGCACATGGCACAACGACTTTGGAATTGCAAGATTCTCCACAAAAAAAAAAAAACCTACTAGTGAGAAAAATTGTTAAAATGCAATAAATAAATATTTAAATTAAATATTAGATACAGAATTATTAAATATTGAATTAAACAGCATTACAGTTATGTTTCTGAAGACTGGTTGGAACTTAAATCACAATTATTTGTAAAAAAAATTATATATCTTCCCAAATAGCGATTGTTTTATCTTTTCGGTTTTATCTGTTCTCATTAACTATATCTTGCTCAATGCTGAATATAAGGCAGTATTCTCTGTAAAACTACTTTGTAATATTGTTGCATGTGAAAAGTTCTGTATAAATTATTTTGTAAATAAATCGGTTTAATCAAGCGTGCCATTCTGCAGTCAAAAACTTGTGCATACTGATCACAAAACTGAATAATGCCAAAGTGTTGAATATATCAAATTGAATTTATGTAATAAAATAATTTCATGTACATTATTTACTTAAGTGGTTGTTTCAAATTAAATTAAATTAAATTAAATATGTTAATAACATACATTTCGGCCTGCAGAGTAGGGTTCTACAAGGATTTCGAGTTTTTAAATATATAAACTAATGTTTCTCTAACATTACCTGTACTGCAGTAGAGGGCTAAAAAAATACTGTCAACTTAATCCACATAAATGTTTCCTTGCATTTTAACAAATTCTTGTAGCCTCAGTACACTATAAGACTGTATAAAAGCTAATAAAATAATATTTAGCATAAACAGGGCTTATACATGAAAATATAGCTGCCTTTATATTTTAAGAAGGGGATTCCACACATTGAGATTTTGGTGATCCTTATAATGTAATGAAGTTTGAAAAGCCTTTGTTTAGTGTATCACCAAACAAGGGAAGACCACATAGGCTATCATAAGTAAGAAACACCAAATCTGTCATTCCTCTGTGAAACAGCTTCAGCAGTGTATTTGACTCGAACACTAAGGCAACATGAAGAGTGTAATGATGACTAATGCTCACCACTGAACAAAGGGAATTTGCAGCACATGCTGCAAGCCTGTGGCACAGGGGGGAGTTTATGATTAATGGAAATAAATATGAAAATCATCACATCAGCCCTGCCACCTGATCACTCTCGCCTCCACAACTGCGTTACTGCTTAGCAAACAACTACATCACTAGAACAGATACAGCCCTCGGTTCTGTTCAGTGTGAGCAATGCACTCCTGCTGGAGTCAGTGGCAATGACGCCAAATATCTCCTGACAGAGAGGTCAGGATTAATCCAGCACTACATTTTGACATGCCTTTTATTTTTTCACTTTAAATAAAACATTTTGTCTCTCTAAAGGCCTGACCTCTAATAAAGTCTTTAAGTAATAATGCACTGCCCTACATGTTAAGGGGATGTATAATTACTTGAAGGATGTCAGATGTTTATATACATTTATTACACAGATCTGTGTGATACTTGATTCTGATTCGTCAAACATGGCTTTCTGCAGTTGAATATATTTTTTGTGTAGTTATTGTTAAACTAAAGGTTTCTTCTCACATAACAAAATTCCATGCCCATTTATTTACTTATTGGCAAATAGCCAACCGATATTGCTAAAATAAAATAAATCAGAACAGTTTTAAATATATATATATATATAGGATAACTATAAAATCACTTAAAATAAAATTGTAAAATGAAACAACATTTTTCTAAGACATCATGTAATTAGAATAAAGAAAACTAAACTACTAATGGGTAAATTGTTGAAATGCTAAAAATATATATCAATTGTTTCAATATTTACAGAATTTGCTATAATAACAGTTATAATAAAAAATACATTTAAAGTGTCTTAGTGTGTTGAATATATATATATATAAAAAAAAACCATGTTCTCAAATAATAATTTCATGCACTTCGTGTAGTTCTTTGGTAAGTAGCCAGCCATTATTGCAAATAAATTGAAATAGCACAGTCTTGAATATTTATAAATAAACAATTTTGTTAATTGTATAGCCTCCAAAGGATCCAGAGTTATTAAATATATAAACAATTGTACTAATTATGAGACATGGTTTTGTTGTTTACGGTTGTGATTGTCATTATTTTAAAGTGACCTGTTAGAGGATATTAATATCTGCTCTTACATTACCTCAAAATTAATGTGTTGTATTAATCTCTCTGTGCCACTTTCAAATTGGTATATTTTGTAGAAATAAGAGGAGATAAAGTTAATCCTCTTTGAGTCAGTATTAAAGCAGCAACAGTGGGGACTTTGCATATACTTCACTGATATTATGGTACACCACACAACATTGATCCAGATTACACGTAATGAGGACTCTGGACACATCTCATTGATCGTAAGCCAAGTCAGAAATCAGGCTATAGTATCTGTAATCTGTTACCTTATTGACATGCACTCCTTCCTCAAGTTGAGCAGTGCTGTTGTTGTCGATATAGGTTTTTCTTAGAAAGGTTTTGCTCATTACTAGGCAAGTATCGGCCAGAGGAGGGAAAAAGTGAAGTGAGGGGCTCATGAATTATTGATAGAGACACTGGCAAAATGGCAAAGTGACATTCCAGAGAATCCAGAGGAAATTCAAGCACGAGGTTCAAGGGTGATTCATTTTGTGACTGTGCCTTCGCACCTCGGCTGGCAATGTGTGGAACGTGTCACAAATGGATTGTTTCAACCGAACTCATTTATTTCTTTTGAAATTTGGCTGAGCAGACACATTAGCGGTGGATAATGGCAGTGATTAATCCTGGCGTAAACAGCTGAAAATGCCCTTCAAAAAAAAAAAAAAAAAAAAAAACCCGGAATATAAAATGTCCTTTCTCACTCTGTGATAGTTAAAGCAAAGGGAGACAGGTTGGAGATTCATAAATAAGTAAGAGACTCCTCCAGTCTGCCAAATCCCTGTCTGCAGACTTTAGATTAGAACAATGAGCAGAAACGCAGACAGCTCAGGAGACTCTGCAAAAGAAACAGCACTTGCTGAGTCTCTATATATATACAACAATACTCAGGTAGGCTGTGGGGTTTAAACGATACTCAATTGGTAGGCTACTAAGGGCCCAAAATGTGCCAAGATAATATCCTCCACACCATTACACCAGTAGCAGCCTGAACCAATAACACAAGGCAGGATGGATCTATACTTTCATGTTATTATGCCAAATTCAGACCCTACCATCTGAATAACTCATTAGACCCATCAGACCAGGCAACCTTTTTCCAAAGATATATTGTCTAATTTTAATGAGCCCGGGCAAATCGTAGTCTCAGATTCCTCTTCTTGGCTGACAGGTGTGGTCTTTTGCATTGCTCGGTTGTAACAATTGGTTATTTGAGTTGCCTTTCTATCAGTTTGAACCAGTCTGTCCATTCTCCTCTGACCTTTGGCATCAACAAGGCGTTTTTTTTTTCACCCATAGACCTGCCACTCACTGGATATTTTCTCTTTTCAGACCATTCCCAGGAAACCCTAGAGATGGTTGCACATAAAAATCACAGTAGATCAGCAGTTTCTGAAATACTCAGAACAGCCCGTCTAGCACAAACAGCAATGC
Source organism: Carassius auratus (assembly GCF_003368295.1). NCBI lineage: Eukaryota > Metazoa > Chordata > Actinopteri > Cypriniformes > Cyprinidae > Carassius > Carassius auratus. Next base: position 49,775 of record NW_020525570.1, on the reverse strand, counting down.
CACGTTCAAAGTCACTTAATTCAATTTTTTTCTCCATTCTTCAGCTGATCATCTTGTCCATGTCTACATGCCAAAATGCATTGAGTTGCTGCCGGCTGATTAGATATACAAGTAGTTGTACAGGTGTTCCTAATAAAGTGGTCGGTAAGTTTATATACACATATACATATTAGGACTGGCCATTTAATGTTAAATTATAACAATTAATTAGTACAGCAAATTTATTCAAGGGAAGCCAAGTGACCTTTCATTGACTGGCTCATAGAAGGACTGCAGATAATGCTGGGAGTGTAGCTTGGCATCATTAATGCAGATTCTGTAAAATAGATATTTTTATGCCAGTTAAGCCATATAATAAAACAGCTTGACACAAGCAATGCAATGTTGAAAAGAAATGAAAGCTCACAAGTCAGTGGCCCTAACTGAACTCAACAGCTCCCTATCTGAGTCACGCATCCAAACTAAAGTAAGTGCCGTGTGTTCCAGTGGCACTTTCAAATCTGCGATGCCTTTAGCTTTCTTTGGCATATTTAAAATCCATTCAATTCTCCCAGGCTTCGCTGGCCATCAAAACAATCTTTACCCAGGAACACTGCTGTCTGGTCAGCCTGAAAGAAAGATGGTTTTGGTTTACACTCGGCCGTTGACCCGATCGCCTTCTGCTCCACAGGGATACACAGGGCCAAGATCAATCTGTTTTACGAGCCTGTGTTACGGAAGATGTTTGCAGAATTGCTTGTTAAACCCAGCGTAAGCCATGCTTGATGATGAAGTTTGTCATTTTATTATGATATTGAAACAACAATCTTCTGGACCAGCTTAATATGCAGAGATTACGAGTAGTTGAAAGCGACTGAAAAGTAGATATATCTTATAAAAAATGTATGTACATGTCAGTATACTTTAAATGACAAGTATTATATTAGTAGAATTTAATATTGTATAATAACATAAAAAGTGCAATGAAAATTAATATTACACTACACTATCAATAATGAATTTATCATTAGTATATATATATATATATATATATATATATATATACACACACACACACACACACACACACACACACATATATATATATATATATATATATATATATATATAAATATATATATACACACACACACCACCACACCACTGAAATTACGTAAATTATAAGTAAATTACGTTAGAAAAGTATGTTACTACTGATAGTATACACATTATAATAGCCTAAGTGTAATATAAAAGTATATTAGTAGGCCTATATTAAATATTGCAACTATGGTCACACGTTAGTGTCTAATTCTCAGTATCTCACAATTTTTGCCTCAAACTCCTAATTTGCTGCTTATTAATAATTAGTAAGGTAGTTGTTAGGTTTAGATATTGTGTAAGATTAAGGGAAAATATCGTCACACAGAAAAAGGCATTATTATGTGCTTTATAAGTACTACTAAAACATGCTAGTAATATGCATGCTAATAAGCAACTAGTTAATAGGGAAAATTGGATATTAAATTAAAGTGTTAGCATATTGTACATACACACACTTTTTTGTTATTTTTGTAAAATAAATCTGATTACAGTTACACTAGGAGAGATCCACTCTACTAGCGTATCCATTTTCAACTTGTGACACTAATGATTTGTTAATCAATGTGACACTAGATCTTCCCCTGGTAACACAACATAGATTTTAGCTGGTCTAGCGGTCCCTGGAAGACAGATTCAGGCACTGGGAATATAATTCTTTTTTTTCTGGATGATACAGGTTGCAATTTTCTATCTGCAGAGTTTCATAATCAACAGGAAATGATATCCTGGACAATAGTGCAAGCTGGAATGATTGCTGGCGTGTACCCATTAGGACACAGAAATATGTACCATTATCTTTGTCAGCCCTTTTTCACTGCTGATCAGTGCATGTGCTTGAGCTCTGAAGACACATGAGCACATCAATCCTGTCTAAAGGGGACAATGTGTGCAGGCGTCGTTCTAAAGGCCATATCATTCACAAACGCATTTCACAGTGCTCTCAAATGCAATCATTTCAGACACTATATCACATATCTCACATATCTCATTCCCCAAAGCTTGAGAGGTACGCTGAACAAGTCGACCAGAAAGCCTCAAAATACACTGCAGAACAGGGATTTCAAATGTGACACGAGCTACAGGAAACCACCGTTTGATTAGAAACAAAGAGAAACACAATCGCACGACTCTGTAAATGTTGAGAAAGCCTCCTGGGATGCTAAAAAAAAAAAAATGAGATCTATACTTTCTGAAAGAGAAAGAAAGATAAAATCAAAGAGGTGAAGATTTGTATTCTTCTGATCATGCTAAATACATTGAAATGGAAACCTCTAGCAGGAGAGTGTGGTGGAATATACATATAAAAAGATAAAACATGCACTATTGTTGTTCTAATTGTCAATGCAATATGCTGACTGATGGTTTGTCATTACATTTGTTAGCATTCACTTAAAAGAATAGTTCACCCAAAAATGAAATTTGCTGAAAATCTGCTTACCCTCAGGCCATCCAAGATGTAGATTAATTTGTTTCTTCATCAGACCAGATTTGGAGAAATTTAGCATTACATCACTTGCTCACCAATGGATCCTAAGCAGTGAATGGGTGCCGTCAGAATGAGAGTTCAAACAGCTGATAAAAACATTGGATAATCAAGTAATCCACATTAATCTACTTCATCAATTTATGGCTTGTAAAGAAAAAGCTGCAACAAATTCATCATTAAAAATAGTCAATTTTAAACCATTGCTTCCTTTTAAATTACCATTTATGAGTCTTCTATCCAAAAAACAAACAAACAAGATTTTCCATTGGAAAAGTTGTTTAATCTGAATCAGGGGAGAAATATGCACAGATCGAGCATTGTTTATAAGTGTAAGACATTACAAAATAAATATATCACTGGATTTTCATGTGAGGGGACAATAGGGGATGGACTTTTTTGTCACTAAAAGAAGCATTACTCTTGTTTTAGGACCAGAAGCAACTGTTTAAAATTAAAATACTTAATTGATGGATTTGTTTCTTTCAAACACTTGGTTTTTGACTTCATGAGATGTTAACTAGTGGGCTGGAGCCATGTCAATTTTTTTTTGTGGATTAGTGTGTATTTATCAGCTGTTTGGTTCTCATTCTGACGGCACCCATTCAGTGCATAAGATCCAGTGGTGAGCAAGCGATCTAATGCAAAATTTCTTCAAATATGTTCTGATGAAGAAACAAACTCATCTACATCTTGGATGACCTGAGGGTGAGTAAACTGTAACTTTCACTTTTGGGTGAATTACTCCTTTAACATCTTTATAAACACAATTTCTGATTTTTCTGTTCATACATGAACAAATCTTATTTTACAAGTACTTGAAGTGTTTTTTTTTTTATCCTTCTCTACTTACAGGGTCCATTGCAAGATGCTCCTATATTAAGTACCACTACTCCTCGGCCACAATACCCAAGAATCTCTCTTACAACATCACCAAGACCATACGTCAGGACGAGTGGCACTCTCTGCGTGAGTAACATTCATTCATAATTAAACAGTGGGACCTCAACATTCCTTGCTTTAAACAACTAAAGCATTAATATGTCTGCTAGCGTGACTAAGTTACATTTATAGTATGAATCAGTGTATAGTTTATCCTTTAGTGCTGAGATAAGCACTTTGTAAACCGTACAAACTGTAATCATCCCTGACCTAGTGAACTCATTTACTCAGACATAGGAACTTGCTAAGGTCAAGCCGTGGTAATGCAACATGTTTCTATTTCATTTATTTCTTTCAGACAAGCTCTCTGTAGATTTTAAGTTATAGATGAGGTGATTTGTTGTTGGTTTGTGGAAGGAAGAAGTAGGGTACATATCTCAAAGTCAGATGTACCTTGTTGACCCACTTTTGCTCACTTCCCACCCTCCCCATGAAAGGAAATTATGAACATGCTTATTATAGAGAAGTGGTGGAAAAAATGTGCTAATACAGAGAGTGGGCCATTAGTGTGCAATCTGACCTGCAGAAAGCTCACAAAAACTGTAAAGCCCATTATTCAGAATATTTTAGATATGCAATCCCTTGATTGTTTGTTTATTAAATATTTGAGATACATGTTATTTATAAATCCATTCTGCTCATAAAAATAAAAAATAAAACAGATAGTTCAATAACTATATCAGTTTTTATAAGCTATAAGTGTATATAATATATTTGTGTTCCAGTAACTCAACTGGTAGAGCACTGCGCTAGCAAGCAAGCAAGCGCAAGGTTGGGGGTTCGATTCCCCGGGAACACATAATATGTAAAAATTTATAGCCTGAATGCACTGTAAGTCGCTTTGGATAAAAGCGTCTGCTAAATGCATAAATTTAATTTTAATTTAATATAAAATAAAAAAGTACTATTAAAATATATTATAAAATAAATAGTACACACACACACACACATATATATATATATATATATATATATATATATATATATATATATATATATATATATATATATATACATACATATAGTTGCTGGTCATATAATTAGAATATCATCATAAAGTTGTATATTATATTCATTCATTACACACAGACTGATATATTTCAAATGTTTATTTCTTTTAATATTGATGATTATAACTGACGACGAAGGAAAATCCCAAATTCAGTATTTCAGAAAATTTGAATATTACTTAAAGGGGGGGGATAAATGCTATTTCATGCATACTGAGTTTTTTACACTGTTAAAGAGTTGGATTCCCATGCTAAACATGGACAAAGTTTCAAAAATTAAGTTGTACGTTTGAAGGAGTATTTCTGTTCCAAAAATACTCCTTCCGGTTTGTCACAAGTTTCGGAAAGTTTTTTTCGAGTATGGCTCTGTGTGACGTTAGATGGAGCGGAATTTCCTTATATGGGTCCTAGGGCACTTCTGCCGGAAGAGCGCGCGCTCCCGTATAGCAGAGCACTGAGAGCACAACAGGCATTCACTGATCAGAGCGAGAGCGTTGCGAAATGTCACAAAAGGAGTGTGTTTTTGGTTGCCAGGGCAAGACAACCCTGCACAGATTACCAAAGAAAAAACAGCATTAAGGGACCAGTGGATGGAGTTTATTTTTATAGAGCATCAACGGAGTTGTGCAAGTGTTTTTGTTTGTTCCCTGCATTTTGAAGATGCTTATTTTACAAACAAGGCCCGGTTTGACGACGGATTTGCGTATCGTTTATTTCTTAAGGATGATGCAATCCCAACGAAAAAGGGTCACGATCGTGTGTTGGAACCGCAGGCGGTGAGTAAAACTGCTTAAAATATCTCTTTCCTCCTTGTTAGTGCGTCCGCCTCCCATGCCGGAGACCCGGGTTCGAGCCCCGCTCGTAGCGAGTCGTTGCTGCTGCTGCTCTCGTCCAGTTTCAGCCTCGGGATCTGATTCTGGATCATAAATAAACGGCTGAATCTGACTGTAAGCCATGGTTTGTTTTGGATTATGGGTTTTCCCTCACGGTAATGTCACAGCTTCCACATGCTCTCAACGCAAAAGCCTACTGGTGCTCGTGATTCTTTAGCTCCGCCCACACGTCACGCCTCTAGCCGGTCGTGTTTTTCCGGGAAAAATCGGTACAGACTATCTTTCTCTTATGAATATAATAAAACTAAAGACTTTTTGGAGTTATGAAGGATGCAGTACTACTCTATAGGTACTCAAGATTAACAGGATATTGAGTGAAAACGAGCATTTCACCCCCCCCCTTTAAGACCAGTACAAAGAAAGGTTTTTTAGAAATCTTGGCCAATGAAAAGAATGAACATGAAAAGTATGAGCATGTACAACACTAAATACTTAGTTGGGGCTCCTTTTGCCTGAATTACTGCAGCAATGTGGCGTGGCATGGAGTCGATCAGTCTGTGGCACTGCTCAGGTGTTATGAGAGCCCAGGTTGCTCTGATAGTGGCCTTCAGCTCTTCTGCATTGTTTGGTCTGGCATATTGCATCTTTCTCTTCACAATACCCCATAGATTTTCTATGGGGTTAAGGTCAGGCAAGTTTGCTGGCCAATTAAGAACAGGGATACCATGGTCCTTAAACCAGGTGCTGGAAGCTTTGGCACTGTGTGCAGGAGCCAAGTCCTGTTGGAAAATGAAATCTGCATCTCCATAAAGTTGGTCAGCAGCAGGAAGCATGGAGTGCTCTAAAACTTCCTGGTATACGTCTGCGTTGACCTTGGACCTCAGAAAACACAGTGGACCAACACCAACAAACCATCACTGACTGTGGAAACTTTACACTGCACCTCACCTTTTTTTCTACCACATCTTTTCCTTCCCTTCGCCTCTCTGTTAATGTGCTTGGACACAGAACTCTGTGAACAGCCAGCCTCTTTTGCAATGACCTTTTGTGTCTTGTCCTCCTTGTGCAAAGTGTCAATGGTCATCTTTTGAAAAACTGTCAAGTCCCCAGTCTTCCCCATGATTGTGTAGCCTACAGAACTAGACTGAGAGACCATTTAAAGGCCTTTGCATGTGTTTTGAGTTAATTAGCTGATTAGAGTGTGGCACCAGGTGTCTTCAATATTGAACCTTTTCACAATATTCTAATTTTCTGAGATACTGAATTTGGGATTTTCCTTAGTTGTCAGTTATAATCATCAAAATTAAAAGAAATAAATATTTGAAATATATCAGTCTGTGTGTAATGAATGTATATAATATACAAGTTTCACTTTTTGAATGGAATTAGTGAAATAATTTTTTTTGATGATATTCTAATTATTTTTGATGATATTCTAATTATATGACCAGCTCCTGTATATATATATATATATATATATATATAGAGAGAGAGAGAGAGAGATATACACATACATACATACATACATACATATATATATATATATATATATATATATATATCATATAAATATAGTTTAATTTTAATTAAATTCATTGTAATCAGTTACTTAAGATTTGTTTTGCATTTATCTTGCCAGATTGAATTGGTTTATTCCAGTGGTTATTATTATAAATGTTAAAAATGATTGTGCTTCTTAATATCTTTATGGCAATCATTTTTGATGAACAGAACATTCAAATCACATATTTAAAATAAAAATATTCTGTAACATTGTAATGTCTTTACTGTCACTTTTGATACATTTAATGTGTCCTTGCTGAATAAAAGTAAATTAAAGCTTAGCTTGGGGAACAAATTTTCATTAAAAACAGGACTCGACGAAGCATGCAATACAACAAGCTTGTCTAAATATGGCTCTTCTGCGTGAACCACACAACAACAGAGCTTCTCCTTTCAGTCTGACGTCCACAGTTGTGACACTGGCTTTCACTACAGTTTACAAAATTTACACTGAGTGGGGAGCGTGTAAATCTACACAAAAGGCCTTCTCCTTTGAGGGTATTGGCTTGTTCGAAACCCTGTTAAGGGATGAGACTGTGCTTTGGAGCTGCTGTGTATCACGGACAGATGAAAAAAGCAGGATACAGCATGCCCTCAAACTGTCATGTGGTCACCCTCCAATGCGCTGCGGAGATAAACCTCTGTCAGGTGACTGAAGAGACACCTCTCCTTTAACCCCCAAACCCACCAGTCTCTACACTTCCATCTCTCTTTTTCCTCATTTTCCAAAGCTTCAGCATGGCGGGTTATGAAAGCAGAAATGCATAAAAATCTGCAGGAAAAAGAGAGCTCTCAGTGCAGTCGAGTGCGACAGCTGAAAGATCTCGGAGGTGCCAAACATTTCTTAAGGCTTATATTTTGTGCTCAATATCTGATTCATGTGAGCTTAAAATTCTGTAAATTGTCCTGTACTTTTTGATATCAGAAATCGACCAAAGACCCCAGAACCCTCTCCCAGTGTGTGTTCAATAAGTCTGTCATTTGACCTATACTATAAAGAAAGATGTGGAAGGGTCAATTTCTCGGTTAAGGTCAGGCTGAGATGTTTAATGTTCTTATTATGGCTTACACAGCTGAACCAACAAATCAAACAATCAGATAAAGTCCTTTCCTGTGGCGAGAGAACCCTAAATGTACTCCATTGAGTGCCATATTGATTTTGGGGATGCCAGGAGAGGTCAGGAGATCAAGAACTCTCCATTAGTGGACATTAGAAGTAAATGACTCTACTCTAGTGCTGTCTGGAAAACCATTGTGTCTGAAACTGGGTAACACTGTCAAAAAAGGGACAAAAAGAATCCCTAGATGTCTCAAACGGCCACTGGTGTTTTGTTGTGATGTCTAGAATCAACAGAACAGGTAACACTCCAGCATCACGGGCAGCTTGTGTTGTTTTTGCTTGTGTCTCACTCGGATGAGAACCGAGACCTGACATTTCATAAAGTGTGTGAAATTGAACAAAGGGAGGTTAGAACATTTCCTGCGCTTTCATAATGCTCATCTGCTTGCGAGTGACATCAGCAAAACTTCAGAAGGCTGTGGGATATACACAACACTCATTTGTACTTGTCAGTCAACACACTAGGAAACCGACTATACAAGCAAGAAAGTCACAAAAGACGATGCAACTTCTATTATACTGAATATGAAAGCAAAAGATGAGACTCCATAGAAGCCAAAATCACTTGTTTTTACAGATGGGCGGCATATACAGCTCAATACTGCGAATGGTTTTGGTGTTCCGGCTTTGGATGAAGACGGCTTGGTTCAATAACTTCAGCAGCTTAGGGATTTCATAAGATCAGAAGGAAGCACCAAAAATGAGCAGCAGGAAGCTGTCAATGAACATGACAGGAAATAATCTGTCGTGATGTGTAAAGGTGCCCAAAATAGGCGAATTATGATCTTGGTTTCCAAATCCTCCAGATCTCAGTGCACTCAATAGGAAAATGCTTAGTGCTTCAGAGAGCCATGAGAGTCATGGATTTAAAAAGCAAAAGACAAGAAGAAGAAGAAAAAAGATTTTATAAAGCTACTATTATTAGGGTCAGTCAATTAAAAATGTATTCATTTATTTAATTACAATTAAACACACACCATGCACTTAATCACATATATCAATATTTTTTGTTAAATGTATGTATTGAATATAAATTATTCAATGTAATTAATTTATTTAAATGAGATGCTGATTAATCAAATTTATCACTAATATCACTCGACATTTTACAATTAAAGCTGCAGTAGGTAACTTTTGTAAATATATATATTTTTACATATTTGTTAAACCTGTCATTATGTCCTGACAGTAGAATATGAGACAGATAATCTGTGAAAAAAATCAAGCTCCTCTGGCTCCTCCCAGTGGTCCTATTGCCATTTGCGGTTACGGACCACTCCTGGTAAGAAATCAACCAATCAGAGCTGCGGTCCGTAACTTTGTTTGTGTTCAAAATGTATATAATAAGCGAGTACACCATGAATCCATTTTCCAAACCGTGTTTTTAGCTTGTCCTGAATCACTAGGGTGCCCCTATAATAAGTGTTTATATTCGGACTATTTTAGATTGCTTCGGGGATACCGCGGCAGAGTAACCCAGTACCTTTGTGATTCTTCATAGACATAAACAGAGAGAAGTAGTTCCGGCTACGATGTTCTTCCGCAAGACGCAAGCAGTTCTGTTTATTAACCGCTAGAGCATCAAAAGTTACCTACCGCAGCTTTAAATAGTTATTTTAATTAAATAAATTTTTATTTATTTTTTATTTATTTTATTTTAATTAAAACACATTAAGTAAAATAAATAATCACATAAATCAGATCAAATTGTATTTTATTTAAATAACATTAATTTAACCTTAAACTTTTTTTTTTATTTGATAAATATTCTTAATTTATCAAAAATCACATATATTGGTACATCTTTAACTGAGAAAAGCCCCCAATGAAGATTAAACGATATTATATTATAGTGGCAGACAAAAGTATTTTAATACTTGACAGCTCATATTCTTTAAAGCCACATACTTTACTGAAGCTGTTTCTTATGCAAAACGTTAGTTGATAGCTTGATGATTGTTGTCTTGGGACCCTGCTAAAAACAGGACCTGTAATGACATACTAACATCCTAAGCGGTAATTTAGTCTTTACCCCAGAGTGGGATACGCAGAGGAAATGAATTGTTAAGTGTAATTAACTGTCACTGCTGTAATCAGACACTATTAAGGTGGGATGGAGCAATGTGTATCATCTCTGTACTTACATTTAAACTGCTTCAGCATCAACTTTCATTGTATTTATTCTACTTAGTGGACTTTGAATGTGTCCACCACAACACAGCATTAGGCTTTCTGCACACTGGTGATTTAATCTCCTCTAGAGAAGACATTTCCATGTGTCTAGGCAATAATAAATGGAAATTGGAAATGGTGTCATCATGCAAACCATCTGGGCCTGACATGAACAAGGACATCATTACAGCACACACCAGAGGAGCCGAGGGAGCAGTTGAGGAATCTTTCAACTGTGATTTGGCATTTTGACATCCATGATCATTATGTTTTCTTTCAAAAGTTGAGAGACCTTTTCCTCCGTGGTAGGTGAACCATCAATAGCCATTCTGACAGGTAGAGACTGATCTTTTGTTGACCTCTTTCATTCAGCAGTCAAGGAGCTGAGATGCACCAAATAACAGTATATGTAATCACATATTGACAGAGCAGAGGGAGAAGTGAACATGGAACAGAATTTATGACATATCTCACTTCTGTAATGTGTTGTAAACAAGATATTCAATGGAAAAAGATGGACTTTTTGTCCATTAATTGGATTGTGAAAAGTGGTCTCTATATGACAAATGGGCTTGATATGCAAGAGGGATGTATCTTTCTTAAGACCATGATCATTTACACAAAAGCAAATAGGGTACATTTTGATTTTAATGCCGGCTTAAAATAAAAAGTCTTAATTATACGATTATTTAATCCCAGGCTCATGGGAAATATGTGCTTGTGACAACTTGTGCAAAATTACATTGTTTGAAACAAAGTGAAGTTTCAGTGAGTGGAAAATTTTACGCAAAAAAGGAAATATATCTGGTGAGGATCGCTAAAAGGTTATAATGCTCGTGTTTTAAAATAACCTACCACCCACACTAAAACCTACCATAATTCTAGCCATAGACAGTAAAAGAAATGGACACAGCGACCCCATTGGAACTCAATTGAGACAACTGAAGCCCATTTTTAGCAATTTTTAGCACTTCCGTTTCTGACGCGCAGACTCAAACTAAGCTTGATGACATCAGCAACCTGTCTGACAGATGTAAATCTTCTAGTAGCTGTGCGTGCAAACTGCCATCGTTAATCTTGCAGAGACGGCGAGCTTGAGCGGGGAGTTCTTTGTCATGAGTGAGCAGGAGTAAGTATTCTGATTAATTATTTTGTATAGTACTTTAAAATGTAACGCCAGTACGCCATATTAAGTTAATTGCCTGCGAGCTTCTCCTACTGTCTGTATGGTAATTTCTTTACTGTGCGACAGAGAGTCAAGTGGTTATGACGCAATCGTTAGCCTATTTTTACAAAAACTGTTTCTACGGGGCCATGATGTAACATAGAAGGTAATGGAGCCCTTTATACATTGCCTTTTATCTTTAGAATTAAATAATGGACAAATGGAGTCTTTAAACGCCTCAGATGTAAAGTTATTCACTGTCAAAGTGACGCCAAAATGAATGCAAAGTCAATGGGATGCTAACGCAAGTGAAGTTCTGCTACAAGATGGAAGCTCGCGGCCGACTTCAACTTCCGGTCGACTTCCTTGCCGCCTGATTCTAACCTAGTGTTAACAAAAGCAGTTATTATTGTGACTTCGTGCTTCACATCACAATTGCAATGATGTACCAGGTGAGCTAGCAAGTAAGTTTACTATGTTAGAAAAGCCATACATATGGAATTGGTTATGTGATGCAAACATCACAATGCAGTAGTTTCCAATCATGTGCTATGGTTAAAGCAAAATTAAGTCGGGACACAGTATTGTAAAAACAGGTTTTTCTTTATTGATAATCTGCCCTGTACTCATAATTTGTGTGAAAAGGAATAACAAATTATGGGTGTTTTTGGAGTTTTGCAAAAACGTAGATAGAATACGTATTTCCAGTAAGCCTGGGTTGAAAATATTTCATTTCTGTACATGACACAACACAGGTTGTAGGATGAGAATTGGTACCCAGTGTTTGGAGAGACTACTTCTACCTGAAACAAACAGACAAAAAAAGCCTAAATCCTTGGTTAATGTAGAATAAAAAGTCTATTAATATTGCTTTAGGGTGTATTTAGGTGAAAACTGACACAACGTGAGAAAGTGGTAAATAAATGTGACATTATCAAATGTCAAGCATCCTGTCATTTCAAATCCTTATTTACAACCATAACCCTCTCTTTACCAGATGACCTTGTCTGCATAAACATGTAATAAAGACCTTGGTCATTTTAAAGTTGTTTATAGAAACCTGAACAATGCAGTTTATTTACATGACCAACAAGTCAAAACTGCCTACTAAAAATTTTAATTTCAGCCCATTTATGTAGCACGAGTTTGTTAATCCCTTTAATATTAATCTCAAACTGTGAGTTCTTTGTCCTGGCAGTTTTAGCAATTGCACCATTTTGACTCGCAATTATCCACACTCATGCACCACATCCTCAACAGACAACTGAATGGCAGAATGCACCACATCAACACCCTGTTGTGGGATGATTGATGGGTAATACAATCGACAGACTATAAACAGACAGGAAAAGATAGAATAAAACAAGAGCAAACTCAGAGCTCTGGATCGACTGACTTTACACATATGCTCACAGGGCATTTCAGATTAGCCAGAGTTCCCTGTGGGTTTGGCTGTGACCGCCACGTCCAGAAGGGCTGTAATCTGTCAGACGGCTGCCTAGTGATTAGTCTGTGGATGGCTGAATGGAAGTTGCCCAGTGGCCACGAAATAAATGGCTTACTTTGATCTCTGAGCTTGGATGGAAAGAAAACTGCCATTCTATTGCAAGTGCTGTTTACACTCGCAGTGCCAAAATATGGCACTGAATCAGATCTATTACATGGTTTAAAAACAGAGAATTATCTCCATACTGAAGCATAGCCAATATGCTTGTACTGCCCAAAAATCATCTTGCAATTCAAACTAAAAATAAAACAAATATAGAATTTCTAACCTAAATATTAGCATCAAAATGGCACACTTCACCATTAAATTCTTTATGTACTAGTGAAAAAAGCATGGCCAGATTACAGTGTTTTCAAATAAAATGAGCTCTTTTTCCCACTCAGTGAAACACTGAATCACTCTCTGGCTGCTCTAAGCTGTAGTGTTTAGTACTTGCAGATTAAATTAGGCCATGAATTCATCATGAAGGCCTTTGGCACAAAAAACGTGACAAGATAAAAACATGGTCACACTGCAGGCCGTGTCTGTTTTCTCTTCTGCAGAGTAGGAGTAGGCTGTCAAGGTCAAGAATTTGAACCCACAGTGTCTTGGTGGCCATGTGTTTCTTTTGCTTGTAACATCATGCTTTTCAACTCAAATGCAAACAAAAGCTAACCTTGAGATTCTCATTCCTTCAACAATATATCCCCACCGTAGGGTTACGCTAGTGGAAATTGAAAGAGAACTTGATTTTTAACAATACTTAAACCTGGATAAAGATGATTTATTTTAGGTGATGATAAGTGTTTTTTTAGCTTTAAAATAATAAATGAGTAGATGTGTTTCCTAGATTGTTTTAGGAACATCACAGCCATAAAGAATGGCGATTTTGTGAAAATTTAGGTGCAGGATGAGTCATCAACATTTTTTTTTTTTAATTTCTCAGAAGACAAATGTTAATTAAAAACTAAAAATGTACATTTTAAGTGCAGATATCTGCTAAAAGTTTGTTTCAGAGTACAACATTTATATGACAAACTCAAAGCTAGTAGTCATGGATGAGAAGCCACTAAGTTTTGATTTCGTGGAGGTTTTAATTTGGAAAAATCTCCCAGGGAAGATCTATAGCACCTATAGAACACAACAGTCTAGTTCCAGAAGTAAAAACTCCATGCAATTTCTCTATAAGGAAATAGATTTTTAACAATAACGTTAAATATACGTTAAAGACGGGCCTGCTGTGAGCTATGAGATTGTTAATCGAGATTATTGCATGTGCTTTTGTTGCATCCATCTAAATTACTGTGGGAAATTTGTCATTAAAAACTACATTACCTATGAAAATTCCACCAATCAAAGAGTCACATGAGCAAATCATGCCAAGAGATATTTAGCTCCGCCCATTCTAATGAAGCACTGCAAGTAACGTAATCAACTCGATTTCCCTACGCTGTGAAAATACTTCAGTATTTATATATAAATGCATATTTGACAAACTTTAAATATATTGTTTCTACATTTACAGCGAAGAACTTTAAATTAAGTGTTATATTTATATTCCATCATTTTTCATTTGAGTATGCCATTCACAATGGAAATGTTGTTCTTTTCCTCATTAATGCCGTTAAGTACAGACTTGTACATTTGTCTTTCAAACTAAAATTTGTAATGTAATGATTATCCACATAGTTGATTAGTTTGGTTTGTTGCTTATAACACCTATAACAAAGACATATTTGCAAAAATATTGCATTATATTGTATATAATTAATCATATTGTATATAAATTGTCATAAAAGCATGATTTTATTTCCCCTCAAATTTTGAAATGCACCTGCTAATGATGTCCTTAACTGATCCAAGAACCATCTCTGAGTTCTAAAGGGAGAACTTCCTGTCCTCTAGATTAGAATGCACTAGAGAGGACTGTAGCTAATTAAAAAATGGGAGGGATGGATGAGGACATTATAACCAAGGATGAATATGTCTACTCTGTCCCACAAGAGAACAGCCTCTGGTTTTGTTGCTGTAGGTGAAGGCATCCATAGAGACTCTCCTGGATTAGGTGAACTGCTGGACTGGAGCTGTGGCTCTCAGTTCATTAAGGGCTTCACTGGGAGAAGTTTAAATGACAAATGCTCTAATGGTCCTACCGTAACTGACGCAGTGGAAACCAAGGGATGTATATGGCACTTCAGAGGCCTAAGAGAATATTTTCTCCCTTGAAGTCTGAACTTGTGCGTGTACACAGCATTAAAGGCTTAATTAAAATCATTCACATTTTTCACAGTGCATCCCAGCATTGTTTTCTTAAATTCTTAGCATATGGTTGTACATTGACATTAGTTAATTGCTTTTTTTTTTTTTTTTTTTTTTTTTTTTAAGCAAGCAAAAACATAAGTCCAGCTTTTGTATTAATGACAACCACACTCAATATGACATTTGTATTCCTGTTCTGTCGTGTTTCTTTGTTTTACATATTTTATTTTTGGAGATCCTAGCACATCTTCTATCTTCAGGTTTATATTTGATTTTTGAATCCCAAATTTCAGTGTGGTCTCAAACTTAGCATGACGTTTCAGGACAGTTAAACACATTTTTCTTTCTAAATTAAAGAATATATTAATATAATTCGTTTTAATTCCAGTTTTTCTCAGTTACTGGAATTATCAACACAGTAACAATTTAAAGGTACAATTTGTAAGATTTTTGTAAAATTTCCAAAAACCACTAGGCTAGTGTTATATATTTTGTCCAGCTGATTACTAAAAATATCGCTAATGTTTTCAACTACTTGTAAATCATGAGAAAATTCTAAACAGTGACACGGGGCAGTGCAGTCACCTGTCAATGATGTTAGTTACCCTTTGTTACCGCCTTTACTGACATAGAAACCACATGACAACACTGTCGTGGACAAATGCGGAAGTAGCTTTGCAACTAACTTCAACTAGAAAGAGACGCCGATCTCGCTTGTGTTATACTCGACAGGTGAGTTGTTTTGATTCGTATCTTTACAGAAAACGTATGCTATTATAACGATCAACAAGATTAGTATTATGGGGCATACATGCCAAACGCGGGGCATTGCTTCTCTAGACCCGCACAAGGACGCGTCTGATCCATAGTCTAATCGCGTCTTTGCATTGACTTTGTATGTAATCTACTCGCGCAAATCGTTGAAATCGTGTTAAATCCATGATTTATATTTCCGTCTAATTGATGGCCGTCAGCCGTTGGGTAGAAGACAATAAATCACATCATTCCACGCTCCTTCTTAGCGTCATCAAACCACGCGATTGTTATTGTTTTGGTAGTGCGCCCTCTAGTGGCAGGTCCTACAACCTGTAACCATGCAAAAAAAAGAAAAAAGGATAAGTTAATGGTTTTAAAAAATATGCTTCTAGTTAAAAGTACTTTTTATTTCATTAAATGTTTTTTCTTGAGCTACATCCTTCGGCTCATTTTTACTCAAAGGACCAAATACAAGTAAACAAACAAAAAGGCTGAAAATACAGAACATTCAAAAGACTAAAAGAGGGCTGCTTGTTAAACAAAGCACAGTGATTGAAAAACATGTTTCACCAAATCACCGTGCTTGGTGGCACATTTTCAGCATAATTACTGTCGTTAATCCACCTGATACATCTCTATATTTGTCTGTATGGATAATCCGTCTTCTGCTATGCATAAACGTTTCTCTCTGCCTCAAAAATTGCTTCATTCTCTTCAGCTTTGCCTCGGAGGGGCTGAGCAAGAAACCAACTATACATTTCTCCCAGCATGCAGTGATGAGGATGACTAAACTAGCCCTAGAATCCAATCTTTACAGATCCCTGTTGCAAACAGTTCCTTGGAAAGCCCAGCCGTACTTTACATTTCAACCCCCTTTGCACTCACAATGGCTTACAGCACTGCATTAAAGTAAAAGCTGTTCTCCCTGGAGCAACACTGTCTGTCACAATCAACATATTAGTAAGCATGAGTAAGTCACTATGGGGTGCCCAGTCACCTAAATTAATAATTCAGGACTGAACACGCCATCGAAGGGTCCAAATATCAGACAACTAGTGAAAAAGCTTCTATTTCAATGTTTTTCTTCACTTTATTTGCTATTTGAATAACCTTGTAAATGAAAGTATTACAATTATTAACTTAAGGTGTTTATTAAATTGTGGTCATGTTAAATACACCCATATCTGGTACTTGCCTAAAAATATGTTTATTTTATGCATAGTTAATATATTACACTTACATTAATATCACTTAACAATTTGAGTGAAAAGATGATGAAAATGGAAATGTGAATTTTATTATTTTTTGCTTTAATGATAGTTGTACTCAGTCTGACATTTCTTAGTCCTGTTGGGTCAGGATTTTTCTTTATTTTATATATTTCATTTTTGGAAATCCTAAAACATCTAAATTTGTTCTTGAAATTAAGTGGTTTGATCTTTTTTAACTGCACTGTATTTGTGCATAAAACGGTAAACAAAAATAATTAATTATTTTTTATAGCGTATTTAACAAAAAGAATATAAATGAACAGTCACCAAGTTATTCATAATAAATTGAATTACAAAATATTATTGAAATGTAAGAAATTACACCGAATGCATAAAAATTTAATAAAATTAAAATGAAGAAATTATGTAATTATAGTATATTTAAAATATTTATTTAAATAAATAAACATTAATCAGTTTATTTAATAAATTAGACTAAAGTAAATAAAAATAATTGCTTAGATTTATAGTATAAAAGGAAATGAAAAATAATTTAGAGTATAAATAATAATAGTTAAATATCATAATATACTGCATATAACCATAAAGCAAAAAAAATTATATATATATAAATATATGTTTAGCAAAAAATTATTTTGAGAACATTTGCAATAGCATTATCCTCATTTTAACATCTGCTTATTATGGAGTTTAAACAGAATATATAATGCAAACAGATTAGGTGGTTTATAGTCTATCTTCATGCCCCTAATCACCTTGGAGCCTAGCATTGATCAAGGGTTGGTCAGACACATGGAAGGTTATGTTGACATGAAGACAAAGCAGGATAAATTAAGATCCATTATGTATTGAGTTTTGTTTTAAAATTGTAAAACGGAGTCTAATCTGAAATGTTTCACAAGTTCTGTTCCTTTGTAAGAAAGCAGCATACAGATTTGAATGTTCCTGGGAAAGGTAGGAGGAGAAAGTGGCGTGTGTATGAGACAAATGTGTGTGTGTTTGTTTGTGTACACTCACTGCCTGAAACTGTCTGAGTTACAGAAGGAAGCTGGAGGTGTGCCATGTGTTGGCTCAGCAACCACCACACTCTTAAAGCACTAGAGAGAGAGAGAGAGAGAGAGAGAGAGAGAGAGAGAGAGAGAGAGAGAGAGAGAGAGAGAAGATATACAAACATTACTGTACTCGCCAAACAACACACAGCACAGAGATGTCTGCAGGCCGATAAATACTAATGGCATTTTTATAGACATCATTAATCAACTTTAATGCTTTAAAACTCTTACCTTCTTGCTTGAACCGTGGTGCTAATGGTCACAATATTTGAAGTTATTAAATATTATTAGTAATTATCCTAACTTCAACTTTATAATAATGGTCTTTTAGGGATTTGGTTGTTTGGCTGAAACTGCATTTTTACAAACAAAACAATGGCTAAAAAATAACTAAAATTCTCTCAAACATTATTTTTAAGAAATATTATAAACAACTAAGTTGTCACTAAAATCATATTCTTGCATTTATTTCTTGAGTTTTTTTTGGGTTTTTTTGGCTTCATTAAATATTATCGTAACTAAACAATATCATTATCAAGAAGTTACCAGCATTAAAATATATACAGGTATATAACTTTTTTCACCATAAAACAATTAAAATTGGTTTTATTTCCATTTCTATAATCACATCTAATCCAACTTTCTTTTGTTTTTCTTATCTTTGCAGACTAAAACGGGAACAGAACAAGATGAGAGTCACGCAATACTTTTTAAAAACATTAATTAAAAAAATAATTTAGCCTTAACTTACTCATTATAATAATAAGATAATACAAATAAAATGAGAAAATATGTGCTTCATTAATGACTCAATTGGCTCTGGTCTGGGGAAATCCTGGAAACTCCTCCTTAAAAAAAAAAACTTAACCACATAGTGGTGACTTTTTCAAGAGCAATCATCAGATGTTTTCTTCATAAAGTAAAAATCTAGTTCTTATTCAATTTAATGGTTTGAAAAAAAATCTCAAAATGGCCTTGTTATGGATGAAAAAACCCATTCGGTATTCAGCGCACCATCAGCAGGGTTAATAAAAGTGCTTTTGAGCACCGTAGTTCATTGATGCTATGAATGTAAATGCATGTAAAGCAAACAGTGCTCTCATAGCTGGACATTATCTCTAATGGCATACCAAGAGTTCATGCACTCTCACAACTCACAGGAACGTGTCCTTTCTAGAAATGAGAAGCGTGTTTGCACAAGGGCTGTAGTGTGTACCATAAAGGGGTTTTAACTGATCATATCTGAATTTTCATCATGACGGGGTCGCGTTCAGTTCTGCACTGAAACGCTGTGGGTAAACCATCACAGAAATAGGTGCTAATGATGCGCTTCAGAACTGCTCACAGTACATAAGAATATTAAAAATTGAGCATAGATGAAGGCCATTACGCTGTCATGGTAATTATGAGAAACAAAATAAAATAAATATGTTAAAAAATAAAATTATACATACACACACACACAAAATTGTATAAAATTCTAAATGACTTTTATTGAGTGATAGGTGATAGCTGACAGCAATGATAAATGTAAAAATAGAGGAAATTAATATCCAATATCCAATAACAACTGAAAAAGAAAAAAGAATGTGATATTAATTTATTTTGTATCCCTATTAGAGGTTTTTGCAGATTCCTATAAAAACTTTCAGTTTTATTGGCTAATAAAAGATGAAACCGTGTAAAAGTATAAGTCCTCAAACTGCAAGAATCACAGGGAATGTTGTGTTCTCGAATAAGTGGTTAAAAAAAATAAGAAAAATAAACATCTTTCACAAATATGAACCTTGGCTTCAAGGATCCACTGAATGAAGAGAATAACAAGTCCCTGGAATGCTTAATAAAGCTTGGTTTCTATCCCCAAAGTGAACAAATTCCCTTCCGGCCTCATTATGACCCAACTCTCAACACTGACTCTCACTTAGTGCTTTCTCCAACAATACCAGCACCACACTCACAGCTCCATCTTCCCCCATGAAGTGCAGCTGTAATCTGGTTAGTCACATTGCACAGTCTCTCTGTCCACCGCCTGGCAAATCCCAAAGTAATTTCAACTTAAAAGCAGAGGTGGTGGTTTACGTAGCCGTGACTGTCTGCCACATTGAATTTCACACCAGTGTGTTTTGTAATGCTCCACTGTTTACTGTCATTAGATCAAATCCCATCTCTACTCCCTACTTAATCTGACATTAATTCTCATTAAAATTCAACAACTTTTAGCCTACGAGCAGTCTGTCATAATTATATGATGCAATGAATATATAGATCAAAAGCTTTGTTAAAAGTGAATACTCGCAGAGTTGGTTTACAGAGATTTCAATGTGTTGTATTTCACTAAACTGCATTATTGCAGTGTCAGCTGTGACTCTTCATTTGAGAAGAAACTGATGACTACTGCAGGAGAGAGACTCTTTAAAAAAAAAAAAATGTGTAATGAGCTTAAGTGCTGCTGTTCTAAATATCAGCAAATTATTCTTTTTGTCTTTCACTGAAAATACAAATCATTCTGGAGAAATATGAAATAAATGAATAAAGAAATTCACACAAAACTGACTTTGTTCTGCTCACATACCTGCAAACACAGACAAGCAAAGTGATGCAAACAGTGAAACAATTCAGCATTGTTCTATTACGGATGCTGTTTATGAAATGATTCAGTTGAAGTACTTTGGTAATTGACTATTCAGTAAAATCAGTTCAAAATTGTCCTGGAGATTAAAAAACAAACAAACAAACAAACAAACAAACAACAACAACAAAAAAAACCACAATAAAATTTAAAAAATGTAAAAAGTTTAATTGATTGTAATAATATTACATTTCAGTGGAAGCAGAGATGGAAGCTTATTTCCATAAAAAAATACAAATAAAATGATTACTTTATCACACAATTCAGATTTTCTTGCAATTACAAGAATTATCAGAATGGTGAGATATAAACTCATAATTGCGAGAATTGTGAGAGAAAAAGTTGAATTTTTTTTCCTTTTATTTTATTTGTATGTTATTTGTGGTGGGAAAATATATATTGTGAAATGTAAACTTCAGAATTGTCAGATACAAGCTCAGAAGTGTGAGCTGTAAAATCGGAATTACAAGAAAGGCAGAATTCAAGTAGTTTATATCTTACAAATCTGACTTTTTTCTCAGAATTTCAAGTTTGTTGAATTTTGAGAGATAAATGTAGAATTGCGGAAATAAAAAAGTAAACTGCGAGATCGCAATAATCTTTTTTTTTCTCATCCTGCTGCAGAAACAAGCTTCCATAAGCAGCTTGAAAAAGCCTATTCAGGTTAACATCCCCCAGGCTTGGAAATATTGTCACGATAGCGATTTCTACCACCTTTTCCCACTTGTCAGAGGTCATTGTGTGAGACCACATTCTGGCCCCCTGCCGCTAAAAGCTTGTTACAGGAACTCCCAGCAGCCACTGGGGCGAGACCGCAGCAGACTAGCTCAGTAAAGAACTGAAAAGAGACAGAATTTTATCAAAACAGTTATCCCAAAAATGCTTGTTTTTATATTTCACACCCCTTCCCCACAACATCTGTCTACTGAACAGCATTGAAACAGAAATGGGTCACTAAGTGAAATGGGTCACTAAGCATTTGTCAGACAAACCCAAATTGACGTGAGCTTGTGTCTGCAAATCTGCATGAAAACATTTTACCCAAGACAAAACATTTAAAGACAAATATTATAATGAAGTTTAAAAAACGAAATCTGCACTTAAATCCTAAGAGACTCTTGTTGGATGGTTTACAAACATTGTATTGAGTGCACCAGGTTGTTTTTCAGACAGCAAAGAACTGGCTCTGTTTGAACAGCCTTTAACAGACAAAACATGACTAATGTGCAGACAAAAACACAAACAAAAGACTATGCTTCACTTTGAAGCACTATATGTAGCGTGTATTTAACGGTGGTCCTATTAGCCTATTATTTGTACAAACACACTTGGACCACAAGTCATCAAACCCCTTGCCTCTCAATCTGCTGTTATATATGAAGGCATTGTTTGCCCAAATTGCTGGCAGAAAGTGATCTCTGGATTAGAGATGATGACTGCTTGATTTAGGCCACACAGACTCAAGATTACACAGAAAGCATATGTGTTTTGCATTGGTATAGTAGAAAGAGACTTGTCTGATTTTAATCAGATTGTGTTTGGTAGATGATGAGCGTTTCTGAAGCTTTAGGAGACTAGGGTAAAAACATGTCCGCACCTCATAATAAATACAGGGCAGGTTCATTCCTCCTGATAACCAGTATACGGTAAAGCCACAGTCTTTATTAGACTCAAACTATGGAAACACTTATGTCACAGATGACAAACCATGTAGGATTTTGACCTGCATGTGATTTCCAGATGAATTCAACAGGGAACACATTTGGACAACAACAAAAAAGACATCCCTTCCTTCCTCCAGAAAAACAATGGAAAATCTAATCAAAGATATTATGTCCTGCTCAAGATGTTAAGGTTAGGCTGGTTAGCATGGCCCAGTTAACCCCTGCTGGTACATACGTTAACTACACTCTTCTGCTGCCATCTGTTCCCAGACTGTCAACAAAAATACTGACAAACTTTTGATTTTCAACAAAATCGCACAAGCCGAGAAACTGCCATTGAGACAAGTGGGTACATTAATGGATCTCTTTCACCAGGTATAACAGACCTAGATCAGATTGAGGTTGTTTCAAGCATGAAGTCACTGTAGTGAGCCAAAGATAAGGAACAGTTTCCTAGTTAAAACAGCAAGACACCAAACAAAGTCATTTCGGCTGGACACGGCTGTCTGGCCTCCACTGGCATCTCATTGAAAAGTCTTACAGCTTCATCATCTGTCTCTTGCTTTTTTCCCTTCTGAGCTGAAAATATCCTCACTGTGCTGGAGCTTGTGGCTGGTGTTTGGAGGGACGAGCGTCAGTGGTTGGCGTCTTATCAGCTCAGTGCACACAGTCGAGGGACAGTCTGGAACACCCAAGGTCACTGCTGCCTTACATCTCAGAAAACAGCAGAAAACTAAGTTTTGGATGCTTATTTTCTTTTATTGATAGTGCCACTATCGCTAGGGGAATGCATTTTAAGTTTCCACTTAAAATTCAATCCAATACCTACTGGAACTGCTTGTTTATGAAGGTAAAGGTGTTGCAAGATGAAGGCTGAATGTATGTATTTATATGTGTGCTATCAGCAGCTAACATTCCATACACGTAACTTTAATGTTCACGATAAATAACATTTTATTTAACAAATTAAAGTAAGTACAGTAATGACTAAAACAGCCAAAATAGCATCACTGGCAATCTCCATCAGAAATCTTGTTCCATTGCCTTATATAAACACTTGTGCACGATGTCACTTATGGGTGGGGTCAAATGATTAGGCCCTGCCCACAAGCATTATATAATGAGCCTCGACTTATTGAGAAATTCAGAGCTGTTGGCTACAGGGTTGAGGGACGTTTCGGGACACAGCTCTTGTTGTGGATTGCTAGTAGGTTTTCACACCCACGCAGCTGGTGACAAATCTTTCGCACCGGTGTCAGTGTCTCTCACCTCTGTTTTGACATATGAAGTTTATCCAGTCAAGTGACTCAGTGCCCAAGGCAAATGTGGCTAGATAAGGCACAGGCAAGTTAAAAAAATACAAATATGAGGAATAAGAGATGCAGATGGGTATTTAAATGAAAATAAACAAGCAAATTTTAAGGAAGATTGTGAATTTAATGCAAGACAAGTGTCTGTGGCCTGTTGCAGAATAACAAAATAATTTCAATTTATCCAACAGTTTGTTAAAATTAGGACTGAGTATCGCCGACTACAGTTTTATATGATACAATAGTTATTCTGAACCAATTAATGCCAATTCAATACAGTACAATGCATCACATCATGTCAGGAAAAGAGAGTGAATCGGTTTTCTCTCTCACATCGCTTGCTTCTTTAATGTCCAGCAAGTCTTAAAATAATGTTTTCTAATTGAAATACATCTGAAATAAAATCAATGAAAAAGTAACACCGAAATGAAAATTAGAAATACTATTGGCAGATAATACCAAGTATACACCTTTTAGATGATCTGCTTCTTAACTGTAGGAAATGATGTACCTGAAAAACTATTTAAATATCGATAAAAGGGTATTAATTATCAATGCAGTCTTGTAAGAAATAGAATCACAATACATTAATATGCAATTGTATTGGCAAATCTCTAGTAAAAACAAATCCATTCTTCACTTTGTCCTGTACTGACACAATAGAAGTCTAAGGGTGCAACAATTGTTGTACCTATTTGAGTAAATGTGTTTCCCCCCCTGTATAACCAAGATAATAGTCTAAATAATTGTCAACATATTCCCTTCCAGACCATTAAATAAAACTTTTCCAATACACATAAAATTACATTTGCGTTTAATAATGTTTATTAGCACTTCAAATATGTGGGAGGCAGATACAGCACCAGAAAAGGATGCTAATCATTTCCTTCAATGCTGATCAAAACTACTAACTCATGCAGTCTGTCAATTTTTGTATACATCTAGAGATTAGTTCCTTGACTTTGTTCACATAAAGCGCTTCTAAAACTTAAGACGTAATTACTTTCTCTCCACTGTTTCTATGTCTCCATCTCTCTCTCTCTCTCTGTCATGACCTGAATCCATTTGGAAAGCCTAGTCTGCTAATAAAATAGCATCAAACCATACGGCTCTCAACCAGATTCCCTCGATTGGTCAACAGCCACACCGTGCTCAAGGAAAACAAGGCGCCATGCTAATTCATGCAAGAGTTTGAATGGAAAAGCTGCTCCTTCTCCCTGTATCCGCTTGCCCTCCCTCCCATCTCGCTCCCGTGGGCTTTGGCCATCCTGCTCCAAAGCTGTGATGTGTTCGGAGCCAGACTGCACTATAGGGGATGCTGTCTGAGAGAAGAGGTGACAGTTTAGCACATAGACAGAAGAGAGACAAAGCCATCCAAACACACCACAGGGCCGAACGTCCTTAGGGTTTTTAGCTCTTTTGTGATATGAGTGTGTGCATGTTCTTCTGCCATTCGCCTGAATGACACATAAAGCCTATCTAGTTTCAAAACATTGTGTGTTTTTGCACTTAGAAATTGTTTTTGCGTGAGCTTTCTGCATTGACAGCTTGACACACTGTGCATTTGAATATCTCAGACATCTTAACCTAACAATTACTCTGAATTGATGTGTAAACAGATGCACAGTCAGTTGTTTTAAAATTGCACATTCAGATGCTGCAGAGCGTCAGTGCACACAAGACAAGATCTGCGAGCTAAACAAGCGTTTAGCATGAAGTCCTGAAAATGCCTACAACAGGATTTAAATCTAAGCATGATGCTTAACCCTATTCATATCTACGCAGGCAAAGAAACACCACAGATGGTGAATACAGAATCTACTGTCCTACATCACGACTTTAAACCTCACGGATCAGACTGGATGACCTGTAAAAGCTTAATGTATATTTCTCTCACTTTTGATCTGGCCTCTTTTAAAAGGGTTTAACCCTCTATTGCATCCTTTTTTACTTAAAATATGACTTTCATCTTTATCTACAGTATATGGACATAATTACTACATTTAAAAACACATAAATAATATTTAATAAATAAAATATCTTACATGGATAGTCAATAATGGATAGAGAAAAAAATAATATATATATATATAAAAAAAATAATAATAAATACATTTTATATAGTGGCTTTGCATCCATAGTATCCATTCCAGTAATTCTGTGTACAGGAAACCTGTTTGAAAACAATATTTTATGCAATTTCAGTGTTGAACTTTGGACAGAAATTACTTCTCATTTAACTTTTAAGCAGTAAAGTTCAGTTGCAATTTGCTTGCTTCATTATAAAAATGTATATTATAACAGGATTTGGAACGGCGCCCTTGCGTACTTTAAAATTAGAAGTGTCAAAACAGTCACTGATGTCGCAAAAAAAAAAATGTGCTGATGGTTGTTACAGATAGCTTTCATTGTGCACTACAGAGTTACATTTATTTGATCCATTTCTAGCCCTAGAAGTAGTGCAGATACTAGCAGTCTCTCAGAATCTTCTCCCTCCCATCATTTCTTTTGGCTTAGCCTGATGCTCAGTATGCAAATCCACTGCCGTGTGTGAGTGCTCACGCGTCCGTCCAGTTGACAGCAGCATGCAAATGCGTCATCCTATAATCCCAACATGAAACAAAGAGGACACTGCTCCCTTACCCGTCCTCATGGGAGACAAACGGGAATGAGTGGCAGTAAAGAGGAGGAAAGGTGACTGACCAGGATGCATTTGCCTTTAAGCCCCTAGCAGCAAACACTTTTGCGGTTGCGAGCGCATCACAGCTCATAGCCTTGCTCACGTAGCAGAGCTTTCATATCTGCATAAACAATGTAAAACGGCTGTCACATCAAATAGCTGCATTTGCCTGTTCTGTCCCCTGTTGTTGATTTTGTGATGACTGTGTGGAAAGAGCACATGAGGGACAGATGCGGTGATTGACAGCTGGCAGAGGCTTCTATTCCACTCAGCATTTTCCATAGCTGTGCCATTCTGCTGTCAGACTCATCCATGACAGGGTTTGGATGATTAACCAATACCATGCCAGCAAGAGTGCTGTTGTACTGAATACCAGCATGGCTGCGGTTCACCCACATAAGTAAAATTCAAGATGAACAATTAAAGAAAACTAAAACTGAAAATGTAGCTAACCAAAGTAAAAATAACTTAATTACATAATTTAACAACATAATTTGGAATAACTAACCCTAAACTGAAATGCATTTTTATGCTGTTTTTATATTTTATAAAAACTGAAATAATATTAAATCGGTCAGAAATTACTTTTAGTTTTAAATATATGGTATACAGTGTTAACTAGAAATCGTAAAAACACACCTGAATTAAAAATAAGAATGCTAATAAAAGACAATAAACTATAATTACAAATTAGTAAATTATATCAGTTGGCAAATTAAGAAAAATACTAAAACTTAAAGAAAAAAATGAAACTAGAAAATTTGAAAAGAAAACACACTAAAACCGAACTAAAACTAACAGTGAACAAACAAAAAAATAAAACCGGTCAAAACTATACTATTTAAATATTTCCAAATAAGATATTTAAAATCCATTTCTCATTCAGAACTATAATAATGCTGTTTGAGAGTGTGAATTAAGTTAATTCATATACGTTTAGTCTATCAGGGAAAATCATTCCAAAAGAAGCCAAGCAACACAGAGACCGAAAGCTGGTCTGACACAGATTACTGTATGTACTCCAATCCTTTATCAGTCTGCTCCCGCTCCAATCCAAGTTGTACATTTTACCATAAGAATCCTGCTGTGAATGCTCCAGGAAAGAGAGAAAATTACAGATTTGGAAAAACCTGGACATGGCAAAACTTAGTTCTGACTTTTGGTCTGGAACAGGAAAAGTCTTAATGCAGTTGCACTCTTGAAACCGGCACTTACTGTATTGTAATTAAAAATAGAGCATGTTTGTGCATTGGACTGTGAGCTTCAAAAATCATGCTGTGTGACAGGAATAAAAAGTTGATGCTCCAGATGTTGCTTTTAAACCAGTCGTGCACGATTTATGAAGCGACATTCTTAATCAGATTGAAATTGAATCTAAGTCAGTGTATCAAAAAACCACAGCGCTTCTTGAGTTATTCAAAGCATAGGAAATGAAATCAAAAGGTCTGCCGCAAAAGTGCTGAGTTTCATGCCTCTCCTCATGTTCGATGCCAGTCATCACCCGTGATGCTTCCTCGGCCTTAATGCGGCGTCACACAAATCGACATTTTTTTGATGTAATGCACAGGACTGCGGCGCAGCCTGAACGATAGGCTGTCGTCGAGCTCCCGCCATCAGCACTGCTACAGACACCAACGACTCCATAAAACTGCTCAACCTTGACATTTCATTAAAAAACATTTTTATTTTTTCATCTCTGCTAGTCTCGCTTTCAATACTCTATTCTCTGCGAATGGAAATTGGCGGGAGTTATTCACAAGGCTGGTCTCAACAGAAGACTCATCTGATCATACATCCATGTCTTTTTATCTGCCCTATAATGCATTTCCTGCATTATCACTGTCTTTTTAAGCAGCATTAAGTCCGGTGGTCAGAAAGGACGTTAAGTCCAGACAGAATTTTTATGCCTACTCATTCCAGCGGTGACTGTATATGCACGCTTTATGGTGGCTTTAGATAGATCATTTTACAGCGCTCCCAGAACGACTTGTTTGTGGTTGTTCAATTTGACCTTCTGGTCTGTAAGATTTGACCCCTGATTTATCAGAGTACACCGCCAGCATGCATAAATCTAGATGCTGCTTTCTTCTCTGAAGATATTATTTGCCGATACCATCTTTAACTCGGAGCCAAACAGAAGACGATTATAAAGCATATTGCAGCATAAAGTTAACTAACCTTAATTTCTAGTCTTGAAATTTATTCAAAAGAATGTTTTTTGCTATTCACATTGATTCATTAATGTGTTTATCTAAAGTGATTTATAGAACAATTTAATACTTTTTAGTATGTGCTAAAAAAAAAAAACATGCTGAGCTTCAGTGCGATTCTGTGGAAGCTTGTTTCTGCTCTGGAATAAAAGTATTAAAAAAAAGTAAATTTGACTAATTTTTTATTTCATCTTGAGAACTCAATTTGCAATTCTGAGAAAAAAAATATTGCAAAAAAAGATGCAATTATACTTTTTCTTTTTTTTATCCCATGACACAAACTAGCTTCCATATGATTCCCAAGTTAGGATTTAGTCTGTCAATAGATTACATTAATTAATAACGTCATTTATTCTTACGTCATTTCTCTTGTTTTTTTTTTGTTTTTTTTTAGGAAGGAAAAAATGAATAGGCCACATTACTGAAAACAAGCAGCATATATTTCAGTGTAAATTAAATGTAACAATAAAAATGATTTTGCATCAAAAATGATGGTATCAATAAATGGTACCCAAAGTAAGGCAAGTTAGTGCACTTGGCAATGGCAGCCATATTTGTAACATTACAGAGTAGCTATAATCTACTTTATTTATCGAAAATACATTTCAATAACATTTTTCAAAGCAGAAATAAAGTCTTACAACAATTTAATCCTACATTCTCAAGATGGTGCATCTAAACGCCAGTTGGCTCCTTTAACTGTAGGACAGGACTATAGATGGCATATTAAGAAAAACGGATTCTCAGTTCTTCAGACTTAGACAGTCTCTGGCCTTAGAAAAACACTGAGCTAAGGCATCACGTAAAGCAGCAGGATGCATTAGCGTATCATTAAATGTAGAATTTGCCCTCAGCTGGATTTGATAATGTCATAATGGTGCACTGCTAATGGTTCTGATGCATTTCTACTTCAGGAAATACACATATTATTAAAAACACATGAAAACCCCTTAACATTAAATATGATGCCTGCTACGTGAAAACTCCAGTCGGAACAATATGAAAAGTATTGATATCGGTTTCTGAATTTAACATTTCACTTCAGTGTCAACAATGTGAACAGGACATCTTATTTGCATTATCTAAACACCAAAATACACATGGACGAGCCATTGTCCACAAGGTCATGTTGACTTCCGCTCAGCACGCAAATGCTGCTGATGGCCAGTCGAATACGTCACGTCAGCGCAGTGCTTGACTGAAGTGCCAGCTGTCCGTCACTCAACAATTCCCTCAGTGGGTCACTAAGTGAGCTCTTATTGACATTGCCATGTCCAGCTGTAACCTCCCTCTACCTACAGCCTCAGTCCATCCCCTATCACTGACACTATCACTTTACATGGACAGATCGGCAGATCCCACAGGATTTACAGTGACTGACCACTGGGGAGCAGAAAGACAATGTCAGTCAGTCCTGTTGAGCTTTTAATAAAAGTTTTAGGCGATAATTAAAAAATTTAATAAAATGATATTTAATTTAATTAATTGAACGTCTAAGGCTAAATTTAATAAGTAGCAATACTGTATACTGTACACTGAGAATAGTTAGAGTAGAAACAATTGTTACTCAGAAATTGGTAGTACATTTTTTTAATTACTGCATATACTGTAATATACTGCATATTTTAAGTGCACATGCAGAAATAGCACATATGTTAGCATGCTATTCCCATGACTTGTAAGTCGTGCCAACTACATGCAGGGTTACATCACCTTTACCTTGTAAACAGTAACACACATGCTTCCCTTGAGCATACAAGTATGATGTTCATCCAGCTTCTCCCAGCCCGTCTTCTGTAATCTAATTGTAATTCGCAATTGTTTTCTCCCCAGTGGCGGTTGACACAGGGTAATGAAATTAAGCTCTATTACCTTCAGGGGCCATTCCACACAGAGAAGGGAAAAAGAGAAACACAGAAAAACAACAACGGTCATCCTCTCCCAAAGCCAGGAGAGAAAAACCACCACATGCGGCACTAAAACATGCGGACTCATTTCAGTGAAGAACATGACATGCTTTTACAGACTTTTAGGAATCAGTTTGACATATTAAACTAAATTACAACCACTTTTGGGAATAACACAAGAGAGAAGAGGTATAGAGAAAAACAAAGCCCCAAAGATTGTGGCTGACGGTAAAACTTGACTACGTTTTCGTAAAAGTAAACATAAGAAACAGTGTCGGTGTCATTCTGTGCAGCTATTGTCAAAATAATAGTTTTGGCTGTTTCTAATAAGCCACTGAAGGAGATAAAGAAAATAAAAGACGGTGCTTTGGCTTAGCAGCTTGCGCAGATCATTAAGCCAGGCTGCTTATGTGAGAATCGCAGGTTCGATTCCGAAGTTTCAGTATTTTCTCTTTCACTAAATTATTCTCTAAACAAATAATTGTCGACACAATCCACTCTGACTCACATCTTACCGTCCTCATAGTAAAAGGCAACTGTCAAAGCAGTGCAAATAAAGCTGACGCGCATTATTCCTTGAGCAATATCCCCACTATCATTTCATTTGTTCCCCAGCATTCAAATTTGCATGTGCTCCCTGTAACACATCTCATTTCCAGACAAAGGCCTTCCTTTAACAATGATGCAACTCTGAAGCACCCTCTTAAAAAGGTCAGAGATGAAAAGAGGCTTGTGTTTCCCACTCAGATTCGATTTCCTGTAAACATGTCGCTGTATGACTCGAGACACGTTTGACATCATCTGAATGGGATGCTGACAAGGGCTTTCGAGGCCTAGACTGGCTAAGACTAAACACAGATTCAGCTAAGCAGGTTTGTGTTCAGCCTTTCTGTCACAAAGGATGCTATAGATGGTTGGCATGCAAATCAGTTTCTTCTGAGCAGGTGTGGCCATTAGTTTCCTGTCAGGAGAGAGCACATGGCCCTTTTCTACTCAACCTCCTGTTCATAAGGTGGACCTCCATTTGCTAACATTCAGTTAGCATATGTTTATAAGACTCCAGATTTGTACATAAAGGACTACAAGGCTTCGAGTGCTGAATAATCCTAACTTAATTATGCCACAATTTGATTCCCAGTTCGATTACGCTGTAATCCACCATAAACCATCCTGTATCAATCATGTTTCCCGTTAGCTTGCGATGGTACGGCCATTATGTGGTTAGATCACGCGGTTAAGTCTACATTTACTTCTTTTAGAGGGATTTTAAAGTTGAAGTCAAGAAGGCTATGTGATTTATCGCAGGATGTTTACAGATCATTCAGGGAATCGTGTGCAAACTTGAACGAGTATATTGCTGCTAACTGTGCTCACATTGGAAAAGGAGAGGGTGGGGGGAGAAAGAAACTTAATTTTAACGTTGATCCCAAGTGGATTTGGGTAAAAAAAATTAGTTCAGCATATTTGAATCCTAAATAATTAAGGCTTAAATTTGAATATAAATCATAATTTACTTACTTTATATGCTGCCTTAGTCTTTATGTGTACAATTCATCAATTCACAGTATTACAAAAAGAGAATTTTTTTTTTGTTTTAATAATCTTTCATCAACTCTGAAAGAATTCCTGGCTTGATTCTGATATGAAAATTTTCACAACATAATTTGCCAATGGTTCACACCTTTTATTGTTTAATACTCTGTTATTCAAAGCCATTTCACTCAAATCAGGTCACATTATGGATATTAATGGGTTGGGAAAGCCATTTCAGGATGACTTTAAGAGGTATTTTGGTGATTTAAAGGGCCCAAAAACTAAATTACATTCCTTCCATGAAACTCAAAGTAAAATATTTGGAAAAAAGGTCTCTGGCTGCATCCAAATTTGCATATTTCCCTGGTAACAGTATGTGTCCAAATTCACAGTATTCATAAAACAGTAGGCAAAAAGTCCCCGGACCATCTAATATTTACAGTGAGATTCACATTTAATGGACACATTACTATACCCATAAAGCCATGGGAGAGGATTTGTGTACAGTAGTGATGCAACAACTGACCCTGGTAGGTCACGTGACAACAAGGCCAATGTAGTATGTCTGGATTACTTCCATACTATATAAAACTTCTTTTTTTGGAGAGGTCTTGAATTACTTATTCAAAAGTAGTACAGACAGTGTTTGATTTTGGCCTTTGTGTTTTTTATTTGGTCCATACAAAGAAATCAATGGGTTCTGATGTTTGGATCCCAACATTCTTTAAAATATCTTCCATTGTGTTCCACAACAAAAATAAAAGTCAAGCAGGTTTGTAAGGTCCGTAAATGAACCTTTGAGTCAGGGGTTCTCAACTCTGGCCCTCAGTATCCAATTTCCTCCAGAGTTTAGTTCTAACCCTAATCAAACAAACCTTAACAAGCTAGTCAAAGTCCAAAGTCCATCATTTCAAGAATTTATAGCATTTTCCAGGGGAAAAACTGCAATTTGCAATTTCAGGTCACAAATTCTGAGAAATCAAGCTTCAGTACAGTCTATATACTTCCCCTTCTTTGATTAAAAAGTATCTAATTGGCAAAGATCCAGTGCCACATATAATTACACACCCTGCCCTTTAGAGACTTTGAAAGCACACATTTGCTTGCAGTACAGCATTTACAGTCTGCTTTCTCATTCAGTGCTTGAGAGCGAGGGGAACAAAGATCTGGCAGAACCTGACACATTTGGGAGCCCAGCAGGTTACGAAACACAGAGATACAAAAACGACAAGAATATCAAACAAAAGGAGCGGGCCAACTACAGAGACCTCTCCTGGCCTGTTTCCAGAAGAGCTAGAATCTAGTGTTCTCCGCTCTTGTACTCTCGTTGACATGCTTTTTTTTTTTAGTTAATATACATTTTGAATGATGCTGACAGACTGGTTTAGCATCAGTCTGCAGATTGCATAAGAAACTCTTTCACAATCTCTAGACAATCAAGCATTTTTTTTCACATCTGCTAGGTAGATAAATATTTCAGAAAAAGCACAATGGAAAGTTACCAGTCGGTATGCAAAACAGAGAACCACTTTTGCAAAGCTGCAACACGTTTAAAGCAATAGTACTAATATAAAAAGAGTTCATTTTTTAGTAAATATTCATAAAGCAGTGTCTGTTTAGTAAAATAACAAAATTAAATAGTGTACTAAAAGTTAAACCATACTTCTATACTGTACTTGTTACGGAATGAAGTTGTGCAACACTCTGCACTAACATGATTTTTATAACCAATAGCTCCCTTAAAACATTTAAGGGAAGAGATTCAATACTTTGCTCTCTAAAGCATAACATGTTTCTCACAAACATGAGACCAAAGCTGCCATTCAGATAACAAACAGTGTTTTATAATTTGCACCTAACTGAGAGATGTTCCTGACTTCATGTAAACCGCTTTCTCTCTTTCAGTTCTGTTAACTGACGACCACAGAGCTAAAACGCTGCATGGACATATATAGTAATTTATATGACTATACCCGAGCACTTATGGTTTCAGAATGCAATGCATGCTGTTGCCTACATGCACACTGACACTACCCCATTTCTTCAGCAACGAAATTCATATTATTATGTAACAAAGATTATATGGGCTCCGACGTAAGCAACTAAAATAAGGCTGTACCCAAGTAAGCTTTCCATGAGGTGTGTGGTGAAGTGTTTGTAGTCTGACTCAATGTTTAAATAACACTCTTACACCACAATGTATTTTATAGTATGACTTGGCTAACTTCGTTTTAAACTATTTTTTTAAAGGATCAATTTAAAACATAACCTTGCTTGTTTCACACCAACTGTTCCAATGTTGTGAAGGCTCTGCTCAATTTTATTGAGGCAATACTGCAGTAAACCATATATAAAGGTCATAACTGAGCTCTTTCAAAGGACAGCGAAGTAACAGTTCCAAGATACTTATAAGGGAGAGAAATACAACCAAACATGAAAGTTCAGATGAGTAAAACTAATAAAATTTATTTTTCAAGTCAAACAGAGATCTAAAGCTGCCACATTGTGAAAAAGTCACAATTACTTAAACAATTGTTTAACTGCAAGTCACCATGTAAGATTAAGTCATAATTACAAGAAACAAAGCTGCAAATTCTAGAAAGCCACATTGTGAGACACATTCACAATTACCTCAAAAATGTGTTCAGTTGCAAGAATCAGTGTAAGATTAAGCCACACTTGCAAGAAACAAATTGCAACTACAGTAAATATAGTTCCATCGTGAAAAAGTTGCAAGTACTTGAAATTTACATTGTGAGATTTAAAGTTGCAATTTCCCCAACAAATTTTTAATTGTGAGAGTAAGATTAAGTCAAAGTTACAAGGAACAAGTTGCAACCTCAAGAAAAAGTTACATTGCGAAAAATAAAGTTGCAAATACAAAAAAAATAATAATAAAAAAAACACATAATGAGATTAAGTCCCAAAAACTGTTGCAGTTGCGAGAAAGTCACATTAGAGATTAAGGGCCCTATTTTAATGATCTAAGTGCATAGTCTAAAGTGCATGGAGCAATTAAGCTTAGGGCATGTCCGAATCTACTTTTGCTTAAGGAAGGGAAAAATGGTTGGCACGCCCGATGCATGATTTAAAAGAGTTGTCCCTATTCTCTTAATGAGTAATGGGTGTGTTATGGGTGTAATGTGCAATAAACCAAACAGAGTTTCATCTCCCATTCCCTTTAAAGCCAGTTGCACTTGTCTCGCACCATGGCAGATTCGCTATTTACATGGCGGAATTTGCAAGAAGAAAAACTGAACACTTCTCTAGAGAGGGAATAGATCGTGATACATGCAGACTATCCATTATGACATGTAGGTATTTTTATGTACACAATAATAATCTTTTACATTTTAATCCTTAAATATTTCAATTTTAAAAATGTTTGTGTGCTGCTGCGCAATCATGTGTGTGTAAAAAGTGTAACCCTTTTCACCATAGGCTTGTGAGCAAAGTGTACGTGCATTGTGCACCCATCTATAAGCACATATTAATAATGTGCTTTTTACATAGTAAATAAATAAATAAATATTGCACCAGACTTTAGACCAGGTTTTTGTTGGTCAATGCCACAGTCTATTTCAGTTGCCTCAAAATAGCAACGCGCCAGAACACAAATCGTTTTCAGACCAGCATGCCCATTGGCACACATGCATTTGCTATTTAAACAACATGGTGCAGGGTGTGAAAATTACAACTGTGCCGGGCTGAAACTAGTAAAAAACACTTGCGCCATTGCTGGCATCGCATTGCACCAGGATAGGTCCCCAAGTCACAGTTACAAAAAACAAATTTGCAACTACAGGGAAAAAAGTTGCATTGTGAGAAACAAAGTTGCAAATATGAGAAGGTCACATTGTGTGATATAGTCACAATTACCGAAATGAATAGCAATTGTGAGAAATTTAAATTTTACATTGTAATGAAGTCACATTGTAAGATAAAGTCACAGTTATGAGAAGCAAATTGTTGCACTGTGATGAAGTTGCAAATAAAAGAAAGTCACTGTCACATTTTGAAGTCGCAATTACTGAAATAGATGCAAGTGTGAAAAATGAAGTTGCATTGTTTGAAACAAAACTGCAAATACAGGAAACAGTCACTCTGAGATACAGTGTTTCAAATACAACAAACAGTCACAAAGTAAAATAATAGGTTGCAATTGTGAGAAATAGACATACACTGAATATAAAGATTTAAAGTTTAGAAAATGGAGAAATTTGAGACACAAGTGTGAAAAGCAAACATTACACATTTTCATAGATGAGGAAACTGGCTTCCATATGATCATGAAACTTGCCACTTTCAATTTAAATAATAACAAACAAGCATCTGCTGAATATCATGTCAAAGATGTGGGAATGATGAATTGCTGTTTCAAAAAATATCTGATATTTTCTTTTTGATATGACTTTGATGAAAAAAAAAAAAAAGCTTTTAACATCGCATCTCTATTAGAAAGTACTAAAAGCTCTCTTACAGCATGCTCATCTAGTGGCGCGTCAGCCCTGGAGGTGAACTCTGTGACCCTTTCACAGTTTGCTGGCATAAGCCACCGAGCCTGGCGTATTGGGCCTGCCACCTCTCCTGTACTGTGAGAATTCAACTGTGAGATTAAAAAGAGCTAATGAACACAAATGTTGTGACCTACCCTCTGGCTAACACAGAGTCAACCCTGTCCCACACTCAGCGTGTGGCTGCACACTCAAACACTCAAGCAGGGCGTTATTGAAGGATTTATAAAAGTTTTTGAACTTTGTATATGCAGTTATATTTATTTTCCATTTCGGTTTTAAATTTTGCTACAACAAACTACCAGTCAAATGCTAGATAGTCATAAGAATACACAAGAAGTAATTTAATAGTTAAAAGCATCCCATGGATCATCTGATGAAGCTGTGAATATATAAAATATATAGAACATAGGAGAGTGCTTATAGAAGCGCTCATTGAAATGCATAATTTTGCAGAGCGTGTCCAAGCCGTGACCTTATCAGCTCTGAGTCATGTGTTTGACTTGCCTTATTTCTCACCACCCACAGATCTGCGGAGGATGACGGCAGGATTTATGGGAATGGCGGTGGCCATCATCCTCTTCGGATGGGTCATTGGGATGCTGGGATGCTGCTGGGACCGTGGCCTCATGCAGTATGTGGCAGGTCTGCTCTTCCTCATGGGTGGTAAGTCAACTCAAAACAAACCTACATGGACAATATATTGGCTATTTACAGTATATACAAAATTTATTTTATTAAATTGCATTATATAGATTAAACACACATACAAAATAAAATGTGTTTACGGTGTAAAAATTGCCCTTCCACTGCCCACAACTTCAAACAGGACTAAGAAGTGTCCTAGAAATTTAGGAAATAAATAAATAAATTATAAATTATATATATATATATATATATATATATATATATATATATATATAGTTTGTTATATATTAATGAATGAATGAAATTTGAATTTCATATATATACCATAAAGTCCATTTAATAAAATATCAACATAATGAAGAGTATACACTTTAGTAATAAAAAGCAAATTACTTTTTAAATATTTTTGGAATAGGCTACTTCACAGAATAACCATAACTGACTATATTGTTAGTTTAAGAAACATTTCATAATAAAAGTCACATATATAAATGTATAATATTATACATACACACCCATATGTATACTATTTTATATATGTATAATTAAATTATGAATTTATTTAAAATGATTTCATAAATATTTATTACATAAAATCACAAAAGACTAGCTAAAGCAGGTAACATAATAAACATCCACTCTCAGCCATGCTGTGTGCTAAGCTCAGTGTGGTAGTCAATTTCTATGCAAGTCACTCCGTGACTGCATTAATTAATGAGCGACAGCCAGGAAGCCGACATTAAAGCAATTATGTAATATCAATTATCTCCTGATCTCTTATCTCACTTTACGCCAACCAATATCGAGGCTCTCGACAGCAAGCATCACTGTTTTTTTTGAATGCACCCACAAGCTCATCACCTCACTACACAGATGCTCACATCAATCGACACAGCCTGTGGCCTCGTTACTGTGCATTTTGATATTCGGTTAACGGCGTCGAGCAGAGGAAGCGGCTGACTTGTTTTGCGTCACTCTCTCCGCTCCCATAAGTGCGGCGGCGGCGCCATAGAGAGTGCAGCGGAGATGCAATTAAGATGTGCGCTGGATTAATGCGTTGCCCTGCGCCTGAATAATGAGATGGCAATTAAAAAGCCAATTAAGATGCTGAATTATAAAGGCAGAAGGAGTGTTGAGGGTCAGATTATGGCAGGATGAATCCCCACTGAATGTGCTGTCGGTCACATGGTGCGGGACAGGCACGTGCACAGGTAGGGCTCAACCTGTGCAGAGCACATGCCCTTTTTGCCCTTACACTCCGAAGTGCCCTTTTTTTGGTGGTGTTTTTTTTTTATTCTTTTTTTTTTATCAATGCTATTGGTCACCCTTTATGTCTGTCTGTCTGTTTTACAAATATTTAGCAAATGAAAGTTCTTAAAACGAGCTTGTGTAAATCTTATTCGATCCTCAAGCTGTCAGTAAGCTGATAACTCCGCCCCCTCAATATTCATTGATTCAACACGCAGTACAGTAGACAACAACTGAGCTGAACAAAGTTTTGCGAAGGGTAAATACATATCTTGTTGTTTGAATAAGTACTACTAAACACTATGTCTATAAAGGCTCATATTTTATTTATTTGATGTCTGACTGACTCACTGACTGAGACATGTGGGACGTCGCCTGAGAGAGAGGGCTAGAATTTGCCATCTAAGCTAGTCATAGCCAATACATAGCCAACACTTAAATACCCTGTGCATATAGTAGCATTTCATCTTTTATAAAATGCGATTTTGGCCAAATGCATTTTACCACAGGAAAAACTGAGCGCTCCGTCTATATAGCTACAAAAACTAGTGTGTAA
This sequence comes from Carassius auratus, assembly GCF_003368295.1. Lineage (NCBI taxonomy): Eukaryota > Metazoa > Chordata > Actinopteri > Cypriniformes > Cyprinidae > Carassius > Carassius auratus. Next base: position 10,720 of record NW_020525570.1, on the reverse strand, counting down.
CCTGTAGATGAAAATGTAATGTGATGCCCGCAGCGGCAGGCGCCGTCGCCGCTTTAATGACGGACAAAAAAAAAAATCACATTTGCACACATTCGCTGGTCAAAAACTAAATATATTGATAAGTAATACAACAACATATAATTTGTTTTTACCATCGGAAAATCATAGCAGGTGCGCCCCCCGCTGTTTCGTACTGGAACTTACACAAAGATAACATAATTCTAAGAAATTTCTTCTTTGATTTATGATTGCTGATACACTTAATTTATTGATAATCATGTTATGGTATACTCTCCACTCGTCCTCACATGTATAAAATGTAGTAAAACATGGTTTTACTACAGTAATGTAGTAGTAACTAAAATAAAATTACAGAAGATCATTGTGAAATCTTTATATTTTATCATGCAGAATGTATTTCATGATTCATTCCAAGGCTTCATTTATTTGATCCAAAATACAGCAAAAACAGTAATTTTGTGTAATATTTTTACAATTTTAAATAACTGTTTTCTATTTGAATATATTTTAAAATGTAATTTATTTTTGTGATCAAAGCTGAATTTTCAGCATCATTACTCCAGTTCAGTACTCTTCAGTGTCATGTGATCCTTCAGAAATGCTTTTCACTGAAACTGTACTTTTCACACTATTTTTATTTATTTTTTCATTGCTGGCTTATTTTAGAGAAAGTGTAGTGAATAAGAGACCTTCAAGAAACCAACATCCCTGGTCCACCACAGTATAACATTTTTGCCAGGTAGGCGGATACATGTTGGATATGTTATAGTAACGGTATGGCTATAGTTTCTTATAATCTGGAATTGAGTTGGACATAATTACTTAAATTATATTTCAAAACAGTTTGTCAAAAATACTTGACTCACTGCTCACCTTCCCCTCTTCTCAATGTCATTCATAATCATGTAAACCAAATCATACAAATAAGCTTATAAAACCAAACAGAATAGCTAAAAAAGAGAATATATATAATTGATATAAAAAAGGGAGGGGGGGTGCCCTTTTTCATTTTCAGCACATGCCCCTCAAAAGGTCTGTGCACGGCCCTGGTGCGGGAAAATGAGTTTGTTAGAGCTCTTTATCAGCTAACATGTTATGACAGCGTCATCTATACAGGGCTTGACTTGTAGATAAAGCTTGTAATATATGTAACAAGGCTTGAGAAAGTAGAGATGTGAATATCCCGAGTCTGCAACTGCATGATGGAATGTCACTGCAATGTTATGTAATGACATAGAACAATAGCTTGTATAGCACAGCCATTGGAGCACCGCACGTTAAACACAGGCTCAAACTAATTGTAATCAATAACAGTGAATAGACTGGAAGCTACTGCTGCAAATTCACTTACAATTATCAATGGATTTCTAGATGTCTCAGAAATCATTCTAACCGGCTGAATTGGTGTTCAAGAAACATCGCTTATCTGAACATTTTCTTTGAAGAGTAAAAAAAAAAAAAAAGAACTGCATATATTTGAAACTGTAGAAGTCACATTTAATTAATTGAATGCATTTGTGCTGAATTAACATTTATTTATTAAACTAAATGCATATTATTGTATTGACCCCAAATATTTGAATGGTAGAAGATAAAAAAGTATCTCCAGTCCTCCTATTTCAGTTACATTGCAAATATTTGCATATTATATAAGCAGTTATAGCTATTCTAAAACCATCATATTTATATAATTAGGAAAGTCAATAGAGACCAAAACTAGAGTATAATGCAGTTATACATTGCTGAAGTATCACCGTGAGTTCACAGCGGAATGGTCGGTGAACGAAAACTTTTCTTCAAAAACTTGGAGAAAAAATGGTAATGCGGAATAAGGTACTAATAAGCAGCCGATATGCTAGTAATATGCATGCTAATTAGCAGCTAATAGTGATAATTCGAAAAAATCTTAATTTAACAAATGTCTATTTTACTCAACATTTGTGTTTGCTGTAGCCTACTTTTATTTATTTTTTGGCTGCTTATTAAAGTATAAGCTTAGCATTTAAGACCGCTATTTGTACAAGAGAGCAGGGGTTCTCAACACTAATCGAACACACCTGAACAAGCGTGGCAAGGTCTTCAGGATCACTACTGGCAGGTGTGTTTGATTAGGGTTGGATCACTCCTGGCAGGTGTGTTTGATTAGGGTTGGAGCTGAACTTTTCGGGACATTGGACCTCGAGGGCCAGAGAATCTCTGCTCTATATTGGCTCCACAGGACTGAATCCCTGAATTTCTCTCAAAATCAGCGTAATCCGAGTAAATGTACTAAACTTCAGTTGGGATGCTGAAGCATTCAGCAAAGGAGACTTATTCAGTTTTAGGATCAAAGCTACTGAAATATTCTGATGATTGTCTTTCTCTTTTTCCAGGCACATTTTGCATAATTTCCTTGTGCACCTGTGTAGCAGGCATCAACTTTGAACTGTCCCGTTACCCTCGCTACATGTACGGCCTCCCAGATGACATCAGTCACGGTTACGGCTGGTCAATGTTCTGCGCCTGGGGTGGTTTGGGCCTGTCCCTCATCGCCGGCTTCTTCTGCACGCTGGCGCCCTCCATACAGCCGATCCCTCGCTCCACGTGCCCCAAATCCCGCCAAGAAAACGGCACAGTGTGTTAAGGGCCGGCCTCTAAAAATCCCAGAGCCCTACGTGTGCAGCTGGACAATGAGGGACAAAACATAAAAAAAAAAAAAAAAACATAACTGAAGATCAAAATCATGCTCATTTAGAATCATTTCTAATCTCACCAACCAGGCCATTTTTAACCATGTGTGTGAATCTACACCTGAGTGTCCTGATTGTTTAAATGAAAAAACAAAGAAATGAAAAAAGAAAAAAAAAATCATAAGATAATATCAGTGGGACTTTCCGTCGTCAAGATCCTGCACAGAAAAACATTCGTTCTGTCAAAGTTGTGACTTTCATGAGCACAAGAAAATGGTAATGAATGAAGCAAAAAAAACAGACAGTATTGCTTATTTCGACGCAGCAAGGATTGATATTGACATGTAGGCTGACACCTAAAAACTGCCAAACCTGGAAACTACTGTATTTGTATCTGGACGGCACCACATGCAAGTATGGAGGACCAGTGCCAATGTTTGAAGCCCAGGAGTTCAGACGAATCAGGAGCACCAGGACCAAGCTTCTTTCACGACTGTACAACAACTTGGATGCAGTTTGGATCTGTTGTGTCAAAACTTGCCGATTTGTCTCGGACCCTGGAGACTATCGCAATGACTCTTGGGATGTGGCTAAAGGATCCGCTTGTGCATAAATGACGAAGATTTTGGGAATTGGAGATGCCTGCTCATGACATTATGTTGCTACTGCTCTACAGCAAATTGTTAAGAGAAAAATAATACCTATAATATTCCAGAAGAGAGAAAAAAAAAAAAATCCTAACAGGAAAGACATTTTTTGAAAACATTTTCCATGTTTTATTTCTTTTTCATGTCCAAATGGTGTCAGCGGACATTTCTAACATACTCTCGATTTTATTATGTGCTTCTTTCTTCGTTTTTTTAGTAATAACGTTCATCATCAGTGTGAATGAGTGTGTAGGAAGTGTGCAAATTCTTTAGTTACTATTAATATAGTGTGTAAGAGTGTTTTGCTGGTCTCCATACCAGGACAACAAAAGGTAACATATATATTATGCACAAAATCAAAAACCTTGGGAGAAATCAGGTAGGCTTTTGTTGAACCAAGAATTACTGAAAAGGAAAGATTTCATATCCGGTTTTAGACAGCCGACCACTTTGTCCCTGTAGACACGACTGACGTAGTACGCAGAGAGACAGAAAGACAACTCAACATCACACTGATACTGCCTTAAGCTTGTCTGGAAGGAGGCATTTATGCCATTTGATGGTAACGCATGCTGACTTCTCTTCTAAAAGCATCTATGCGCTGACAAAAGAAATCCCCATTTGAATCCACCTTCCTACTCTGTTTAACCATGTGTCTATTTACTTAAAGGGACCTCCCAAAACAGGATGTGGTATGTAAGTGCCTCCTGATTACATAAGACCGCAGTGGTGCACAAAAGAGGTACTTCTGTGGAATCGTGACCTCAACATGGAGGACGAGTGGTTCGCACAAACTTAATACAATCCCTCAAGCTGTTTGCATTATTTCTCTTCTCACTCATTCGCTTTCAAAAATCGGGAACATTTTATTATCCATTTCACATGCTATAAACGCATAAACAATCACTTGAGCAGCCATATAACGGCGCACTATGATGGAACACATGCGTCGAGGGTCATTGGCGAACTGGCACACTCATTCAACCATGCCAAAAACCTACACTAGGAGATTTAGCTCTGCTGCAAGACCATGTTTACAGATTTCTAGAAGGGAGATTTGCCAAAACAAATACCTGCCAGCTCTCTTTCATAGAATTCCTCGCATTAAGTTCCTCTATAGAGGAATTCCACAGAGTTCATGACGGCCAGCAGCTGGTGCCCATTTAAGTCTGTCAGTAAAAGAATGGGCACTAATGTATACCTAAACATTGACAAAAACAACATTTAAGAGATTGAATGGGTCATGGAAAGACCCCCAGACTCACATCATCATAGAGGACCTAGGAATATCAGGGAATTGTGATTTCCAGCCCTGGAAAAGTAATGAAATTAATCAAAAGTGATGAAATGTCAAACATTTCAATAGTGGATATATAGTAAGAATGCACAAAAATATTTCATTGCCCATTAATTGCTCATTGTGAGTGCAATACATATAATTGTATTTTTTGTTTATTAAAAAGGACCAAAAAAGTCATGGAAAAACTAATTTAAAATGTATAACTTTTATCCTCTGGCATAACCGGTCTAGAAGTTCCTGTAGATGTTGATTAAAGGGATAGCTCACCCAAAAATGAAAATTCTGTCATCATTTGGAAAGAAATGGTGGGGACAATGGAAATTAATGGCTACCGGCAATTGTTTGGTTAACTACATTCTTCAAAATGTCTTCTTCAACAGAGGAAAGAAACTCTCACATATTTGGTTTCTGGCTGCACTATCCCTTTAACGGTTTCAGGTGTGTTTAATTTTAACTGAAGCTAAACAACCTAAATCATCACCTTCTTCCAAATAGCAATAGTAAGGAAAAAGCATCATGGGTCACACTGCTGCTCATACTCAAGTTCCTTTAACATGTTCAGTCATTTTGAGGGTTTTCATTGTGTTCATTCGTGAAACAAGCTGCATTCAGAGCATTTCTGACACATTCATAGGCGCTTTGGGTGATTTGTTTGGCAGCATTAAAGTAATAAAAAGACTTTGTTGCATGCTGACAATGCAATTAGCCATGAAATTACATAAACATCCAACCACACTCACAGAACTCCAGAAGACTTAACACTTTCCAGAAGCAAAGCCCGAAGACAAATCGACCAAATGCAGCCCACAAACTCCACAAGGCTTGATTACAATATGCATGCAACCGAAAACCTGCATAAATACACAAGAAACAATCTGTTTTAGAGGCATCTTGCAACAAGCCCATCTGGCCTTATATAAGATAGTGTCCCTTGACACACTTAGGAGGAAAATATGCATTTCAGTCCACGGATTACTCTCCTAGGCAAAGACATAATTGGGGTCAGTCGCTGGTTGTACACAACATTTCTCAAATAAAACCAAAACGCCATCCTTGCACAAACCTAATTTAGAATTACATGTAACAAGATTTAAAAACATACTTCAATTCATTCCTTCTTTCTTTCTTTCTTCAACAGGGCAAAGTGGGATGTTCAATCAAAAAGCACTGAAAGGCAGAAAGAACACTTTTTCTTAATTGCTTAATTGGCATTCTTCCTAAACGGAGTCCCAAACTGAAAAGAGATAGTGAAGTGCATCTCATAAGCTTCTTATGGATCATTGTGATGCTTATAGTGAGACATTTCAGTCAGTCTTATAGAATCTGTGGTAACAAAAAAAAAAAAGAAGAAACAAAACAAGTAACAGTCTGACTGTCAGCTTTGTGGGGATTTTAAGGACTCTCCTCAGAGGAAGATCATGAAGCGTTGGGCATGTAGGCAATATTGGCCCAGGATCACAGATTGCTGTTTTCATGAACACACGCCATGTTACATTCAGACAAATGTGTTTACATCACAGCCAACAATTGTCCACTTTTGTTCAGTTTTTTTGGGGGAGGGTAGGATGGGAAGCTTGAGTGGGAATATATTTGTCTTCAAAATGTAAAATGAAAAAAGTAGCTGAATCATTGAAACTGCAGCTTTTTAATGAGACACTGAAGCATAAAGGTGTATCTGATATTTTTCATCAGTAATGTGTCTGTTGAGTACCTGAAAAAAAAAAGAATAATAAAACTGTAAAAAAAATAAAAATAAAAAAAAAGAGAAAAAGAGAAAATAATTCCTGAAAAAGATGTTAAAACTGTGGAATGTAAAATCATTACAAAAATAAAATCTCATTGATGTGTTTATTTGTATTGTATATTTACCTTTGCATTGTACTTACCTTTCTTATTATTATTTACAGGCATTTAGAAAAATTTAAACTTCACAATATTGTTCAATTGGTTAACATTACAGCATTAGGTATGAAAAATAATCAGGCGTAATGGTAAACTGTGATTTAGAAATATGCTTGTTCATTGTTAATGCATTTTTGTACATAAGTTAATACAATTTAATACAATTACATACAATTTAACAACCTAGGTTAATAAATGCTGTAAAAGTATTGTTTGTTTTTAATTTCTGATACCAAATGTATAAAAAAAAAAGAGAAAAAAAGAAAATCGTAATAACATTTTTTACCTAGGGTAACACACACAAGAAAAATGACAGGACGGCAGTCTGGTGAGAAATAAAGATCAGTGAAGCTCACTTGCTGACATTTAAGGCAAGTAAAATAACCACGGCAACAAATATGATGAGGTTATTATCTGATCAACTGTGCAATCCGTTGAAACTGATCCAGAGAAAGCCGGGAGAGAAAAGTACAAGGATGAAGAATAAGAGGGCAAATGTGATAACAGTGTGAGTCTGAGGGAAGAAGACAGCAAGGAGGCAATAACTAGGTCTCATACTTGATATGTTGGCTAAGAAGCTACAAAACAAAAACATCTACAGGCTGATTTAAAGAGATGAAAAGCCTGTGTTTGAGGCTTGATGATTACTTCATAAATGCATTCAGAGCGAGTGCGCTGCTGCTATGAATAACCACCTCTGATTAGGATGGGCCCGTTGTTGACCCTGCTGTTGACGACGGGCGACAGAAACACAAGAGCTTTAACTTGAGAGCATTTAGATCACTTCTCTGAGACGCCCAGACCAATGCTTCTCAACTGGAGGGGAGAGACTCAAAAATGGGTCACAGGCCTGTTCTGAAGGGGAAAACAATGCAGAATGCAACTAACCGTATTTAAAAAAAATAAACTGGATTATAAAGTTTTCAAAAGTGAAGAGGAAATATTTTTCATATCGTTTACTGACTATATAAAAAATCCAGGTGAACTCCATCATCAGGTTCACAAAATCTTGTTTGAGATCCAAACGGTCCGATTTAAGTTTATTAGGAGTTCACTCACAACAAATATGCAGCCACATGTTGAAATCAAGGATTGGATGCCAAGAGCATGAAACTATTTCTTGTCTTTATTTAAACGTTTCTATTTATTTTTCTATTTGCTTAAGTTTTTATATAATTTATAATAGTGATGAGATTGGAATGTCTTTTTAGAGGCAACACGATTGCAACTGATTAACTGACTTGAATAACAAATAACATAAGCATATTTAATTATAATTTTACTGACCAAAGGCATGATGTTTATTAGTAAAAACATATTGTCATGAAGTTCAAGCTTTATGACTTGTATGAAAGAAGTTACTCTTTGAACCAAAGTTACTTGTTCAGGAATAGGACTACATGGGTCATTGTTGTAAAAAAGTTGAGAGCCACTGGCCTAGACGAGAGCGATTTCAGGTCCTGTCTCACTGAACTAACTACACCATTAAATAATGCTATTATACATATGCAAATAATTTTAAGTGATAAAATGGAAATGAGGCACTCGATCATGCACTCTCTCCCTCTCCCTCTATATATATGTTTATATCTATGTTATATCTGCTCAACTACTCTACATAGTGGTTACATTACGTATTTGGGTCATTATAAACGAGGCCCTGGAGTAAACAGATGCCCAGTCACTGCAGTCTCAGTATTGCATATTTGCTGGCAGCTTCCACTGCCAATTAGATCAGCACTGCAGTAATTTAAGCACGAGAGCATGACGGAGTGGCTCTGCTGAGCGTTTGAAAGCAGAGCACTCTGTAAGCTCACTGCGAATGCCTAATGCACTCTTGACATTATCTGGGAGCCGCTGCCTCTTTACTGAGATAAAGTTAATTGGGCCTCACCGAAAGTATTTGATGGCTCGTGCACTGGAGGTTGGTATTGACACCCACTAGAATAAAAAAATTGAATAAAAATGTGTGCCACAAATCCCATTCCAGACGTGATCTCTCTGTAGGTGAGCGCTGATGCAAATGAGGAGGACGTGTCCGAGCACTGAGCAAGAAACGTGAGCCCATCACCGCTTTTCATCATGTCTTGAAGCGCTGAAAGAAAGTTGAAGGTTGACGGACAAAAACGTGAAAGATCACTTCGACTCAAGCATGACATTTCGTCTTTATTTAAGATTTAGTTTTCCTCCAGACCTTTAAAGAGGTACAATTTCCTTCAGCTCTTCATTTTTCTTACATTTTAGCATTGTGTAAAACCCAAGTTAAACTGTACTGGTTCGTTGTCATCGGGATTTGATTGATTAATTCCTCCTGAATACTGCTGAATATACCGAATTGTCGGCAGGAACCTACACAGCTGATACAGGATTAAGACCGTTAAAAGAAAACGAGGATGAGTGACAAACAGTGTTAACCATCCCGGACGAGCCCCCTGTGTATTGCCAAACATCAGTTGCCCAGAAGCGCCGCTATCCCAGCTTTCCCTTTTATCACTTTTGTGGGGGAAAAAAAAAACCTTGCAAAAAGTAATTGCTACAGACACAAACGACATAATCACTTCCTCATGAATTTCCCTCCACCGGCATCATTCGAAAAGCCCTTTAACCCCGATTAGTTTCTTCACACACCATCATCGCAAGTTTCACGCCACGCATTCACACAATCACCGCATTCTGACTCTAGATCTATTTCCTAAAACTCCGTACACCTCGCACACCTTCAAGTTTCTTTAGGGAGCATAGTCAAGCGTAAACACTGGCCACGTATGTTGAGGCAGCTATGAGAGATGCCACATGGTGGCATCCCGGTTGCTACATGAGCCCTGCGCTTAAAAGAGAGTCGGTGGTATCAAACTTTCAATTCCTTCTTGATTTCGCGATGCGCCGCCCTCTGATACAGAAGTTAACGGCGGTGTTTCGATCTAAAACAGAAGACCCCCTGACCAACCAGGAAATTTGGTGGAAGGGTCAAAGGCAAAGGCTTACATCCATCTACAGCTAAATGTCATATCAAGAGCGGCCACCAAGTTTATGACCCATAAAAATGCATCTCCCTTTTAACAAGGGCACAGAAAGGTAGAACAAAGTTAAAGGCCAAAGATCCCAAGTAAAAATTATTTTTTTTCTTCTTTGCCATCATTATGCCTTTGATCCGTCAGAATAATGGAAGCCAAGTACCCTTTTGATCAAACACAAAAAACTGAAGCCCTGTTTTTATTTGAGATATCTACTTGATTGCTCAGCTGCATGGCTTTAAGGACTCTCACAGGAAGTAGCTCCTCTGTTGTGCAGATGGGATGAACAGGTGCTGTTCTATTTGGTTTAGCTTTGAAGGCAGGACTCTTGTTTCTAAATCAAGCCACTTTTCGGTTCCAATGGAATTTCATTGATGCATTTTTTTTGTATGAAGAGGTCCAAAAATTATATAGTGACGTTATTGTTAAGTTTTTACTTGTTTAGGCTTCATACCTGCCGAAAACTACTTTTCTGTGACAACTGGCTTATTAAGAGACCGTTTGATATGGGAAAGCTGGAACAGAGCACTTCGGCAACAAACAAAAAAAAGGAAAACTCAACCAAAAGAAACACAAATCCGGGATAAAAATGAGCGCAATATGAAGAGAGAAAACAATACATGATCTTGTTATTTTGTTAATAGCTTTGTACTGATTCATCTGCAGTGTTTGTTGGCTGTTCTTCGGGTAAGGGGAATAGGTTTTCACAGTTCCTAATGTCGGTCCATGCCAGCACTCTGTAGCAGATCTGTGGAGGCCTGTGCTGAGGCTCTGAAGGCGGTCTGGAATCCTGGGGGAGGTGAGTGGAACTGGGTGGCGGGGTTGGCCATGGCTGGGGTTGGATAAGGGCTCCAGCCAGCTCTGTGGGGGAACTGGGATCCGAAAGGGCTATTGTGTTGGGGCTGAGGGGGCACTGTGGAGCCGGAAGGGACATCCATCTCTGTGAGTGCCTGCAAGGATGTGAGCCAGTGGGGAGGATTGTCATCCTGCAGAGAGTCAGACTGTTGCCTGAGGATGCTGGGATACCTGAAGGGACAAAATGTTGGGATAAAAGAAGGGTTAAGTATCAACATGCAAAAACTTTGAAATAAGTCAAATGTAGTTATGTTCTACTTTAAAATCAATGCCCCAGTTCTTAAAAGTTTTTTTTTATTATTATTAACATTG